>NC_059132.1:27775945-27910945 GCF_020740605.2 Lemur catta | reverse complement strand
ATGTTCTATGGTGCATTGTACAGCAGCCGGTCCCTGAGCACACACTGCTGAGAAGAGCCGCCCCCACAGCCATCACTTTCACAGTATTTGCCTTGCCAATTATTAGTACAATGGGCCAATTCTCATCCTGTGCTGCTCTTGGGGAAAATATGCAGGCTAGGGAACTGGCCTAGATTGGAAATGGAACAGCAGAAGTTGCCAATTAACGTGAGTTCCTTTTTTACATCCCCTAAAGGGGTTAGTCTCTAGGGCGGATTTATAAAAGGCATGATCCCAGGCCCTCTAGGAATTCCATAGATGCCTCAAATCTCTTGGGGTGGGGACAAGTGTCAAAGGTTGCTTGGTCTAACTCTGCAGCCAGTGCTTGAATTCCTTAGATATCCTCGTCAGCTTTTTCCTGAATATGCTCATGTTTAAGGAACCCATCACTACCTATGGCAGTGCATTCCTCCTTGGGGCAGCTCTATTTATTTCAAATTTCTTCCTTTAGTTGAGCCAAATCCACCTCCCCAAGCTTCCCCACTTTGGTCTTAGCTAATGAGTGAGCCTAGTCAACCACTCAGCTTCCACTCCCAGGAAATCGTCAACTACTCAGGGAAAATGGTTTTTACATCAAAAATAGAAGTTTTGGAAAAGCACAAGAGAAAACCTACTACTGCAGCAGAAAGGCTAAATGGGTGGACTTTTCCACGTGGCCCCGAAAGGCAAAGCCAGGTTACAGACTCAGCACGTGGAAGGTTTGTGGACAGCCCCTAAAAGTGCAGTCGTAAGCATGTTGGAAAACTCGTGGACTCCTGCTAGCACGTAGAGAGGAGCAAAGCTGCATCCTGTGCTTTGTGAGAGTGTGTGCTTTCACCAGGAAGACAGGAAGGAACGGAAGCATTTGGAGAAACTGAAGCTTGGCCCAGATTTAGCAGGCCTTGCTGATGGGCAGCTCCTGTCTCAGTGGGAAGACTGGTCTGACAGCCAAAGGCCTTGGCTTCTCCCCAGCACTTTCCACATACGCCATGTAGAAAGCTTCAAGTCTGCCATAGGCCCGGCTCAGACCTCCTCACAAGCCAGCCCCACGTTTTTGGAAGGAATGTTGGCTCAGAAACACAGAGGCAGTCTGGGACGGTCCCCCAGTACATGGGAAAGAGCAAGGAGAAATATGGTAGAAAATCTCCCTTCCCCATGAGGCAGGTGGCAAATCAAGACAACAGGTTAAGGAGAACAGATGAAGGGGCCTCGTCACCACAGCAACAAGCCCAGCGATCCTGAAAGACGGGATTTGAATTTTTCTGTTCACCTGTCACTCTTCTCAGCACTGCCACTCTCTTTCCCCACTCCTGGCGGGGGACGCGTTGTGAGTTTTTCACTCCCACCAACAAGCTGCCTGGCTTTCGGGGTGAGCAGCTGCTCTGGGATGGGAGGAGAATGAGGCCCACCGGAGGGGTGCTCAGAAGTCTCAGACTCCACCTGTCCCCTTTCCATGGGGGAAGTGTCTAACCGGGAAGTGTGTCACTTGCCTGGGAAGCGTGAACACAGCTGTCTGTACACAGGTCCAGGAGGAATCCCCCTCCCGTGTGGACACCGTGGGCCAGGGGAGGAATCCGAGCTGTGGCCCTGCCCCAGCCTGCCCCGTTATATTTCAACCGAGTCCGTCGAAGAGAGTCAGTAAAAGCAACTGAACAGAAGACTGGCCTCGGGCCTCCTCAGAAAAATCTAAATCTGGTGCTATCAAAAAGCTAATGGAACACATTAGGGGACTCACAAAACCTTGCCTACATGGGAACTCCTCAACCATCTGGACTGACCATGCCAACACCAGCCCTTCATCCCACACCCTATTAAATGATGCCAAGTTGGATGGTTATGTTATACCCGATGTTGGTGGTGATAGGGCCCAGGTCCCCCCTTGATTCCAGGAGTCTTCCTTGTTTCCTGCTACTGCAGAATTGTGTCAGCATACATAAGGATCAATGACACTGTGCGTCCTGCAAGAGGTAGCAGTTCCTGTCCACCCAGCAGCCCTGTTTGTATGGAATGTGTCCCCCAACATCCCCCCCACGCACACTGCCATCTCGCTGGGCCACAGACCTCCTTCGGAAGAGAGGGGTGCTCTCCACCTCCAGACAGAATCAGTCACTGGACCCTCCTCCTTCTGCAGTTGTACAGAACATGCCCCTTCCCCTCACTTCCATGTAAAGATCTGATCCTAATCACTTCCCAGATATACTAGAAGTGAAAACTTCACCTTCTACAGCCAGGGAGGAAGATAGCCTCTCAGGGTCTTTTGAAGATAATAAAAGAAAAAGATACCCACCACTCCCTTATCCTTGAAGGCCATTCACAACCAAGTTGAACTTAGAAAAGACCATGAAGAAGAAAATAGCTTTGGTGACGAAGGTGACAATGTGTGCCTGAGCGACAGAAAGGCTCATCAGCTTGTGAAGTCAGCAGCCTCTAGGCTTCTTGTGCACCACCCTCCCTCGTGGTGCCCCCGCTGTGAACTTCACTGTTGGCCACTCTTTGCCAAGGTGTGAGCTGATAATATACTAAGATACCTCCCACCCCACCTCTGCTGCTGTCTGAACAGAAGAGATTTGCAGGAACTTCTGTTAGCCGCAAGTCCCCCAAGGACTCTAAAGAACTCCTCTCCAGAAGAATGACATGCCTCTTGCACAACAAACAGGGAGACATTTTGAGTGTTCTGAAAATCATGTAAAGTAGGAATTTATTGTGCAGCCAACTCTTGAACCAAGCACCAGACTCGTTTTTTGCACATTTTCTTTATCAGGCCATTATACCAGAGCAGGAGAAATTTTACCCCTTTGAATCCTTTGAATAATCATTCCACTGCTTCCAAAGCCAGGCTATGCCTTGCCAAGTGTAACCTATATTCAAGAGCCATCTGCTTTGGCAATACAGAAAGCCACCAAGGGGGTATGCTTTAGATAATCCTACAGCTCTGCTGGCCAAGGCTGCTCCTGGGGACGGAAGACATGCTGCTGTTGCCAGCTGCAGTCCCCAAGCTCAGCCCTGCTGACTCCTGTACAATGCACCAAGTAGAACTAGGGCAGAGGCCACTGACTTGGTCAACAAGAGATTCCTTTCCACACGCCCAGATTCTAATAGGCAGATGTCAGAGGAGTCTCTAGGGCAATACAGTCCACCCCGTGGCTCACCTACAGCCCCACTTGAAAAGGAACACATGGAGAGGTGTAATAGCCATACCCTGTCCAGTGCCACCAACCAGCCAACGATGACGTGTGCCCATGGCAGTTGAGGCAGGCATTTCATTTTAATTCAATGAGACACTTGTTGTACCTGAACAAATACTATAATATAAACAAAGGTGTTAGAAATACCACTCATCCAGGGATGAGTATTCTTCCAAGATGCGAAGATATTCTTTTACCTGTGCCAAGAAGTTGACAGCACTTTGCCCCTCTTCCTGAGCTGTCACCTCCCACCGTGACCACCAGTTTTGCTTGAGTGTTCTCACACCTGGAAAAGTATTGTCCCTCAGTCCCACACTGTTGAATCCCACTGGAGGTGACAGAACTTGGGAATGGTCTCACCAGATCAGTGGCCTCCCTGAGGCTCTACAGGGTGAGCTCTGTCCACCCCCTATTGGACACGAGTACTTATTCCCAGGCTCCTAGGAATTAAGCCCCCTTCTCGGTGACCCTGTTCATCCAAAACCAGTGCAAGATCTTTTACTGCAAGCAAAAAAGATTTCTAAATTCAGCCACCTGGGTCTGCCTACAGTGTTCTTAGCAATCACCGCCAACAGAAAAATGACACCAATTAAGCATAATTATTGGGATTTAATAGAGTCATTTTTCTATCTCAGTGCCTTTTTACTATTCCAAGCCCCCCAGTTTTTTCCCCCTAAATTGGGACTCAGAGCAGCAAGTTAATGTATATATCAGTTGGTCTTTAGTATACGTACAATAACTGTCTTATTAAATTGAAATCGAATGCACATCTAGGGGAAAGTTCATTTTAAGTACCAAGTCTCAGAAAAATGCTTGGAGACATAAACAATGAGCGAGGCCAATGCGTTGCTGAGCAACAGAGGGAAGGGGGGCAGGCAGTGAGCTGAAAAGGAAGGGATGCGGTTTTCTGAAAGAATGGGGTAAATCTGAGGGTGCAGACCCTGGTACAAGGTGCCCTGAATTTCTTGTGGCATCTCCCACCCCAGAAAAGGTTGAGGAGGGGGAAACATAATTATAAATTCAACAAAACCAAGGATGGTTGGAAATTTTATACACTTTTTCCTGGGGAATGTTTAACACTGGATCAATGAATAAAAAGCCATTCCAACTATTGCGAATGTTAAAGAGGGTGTGGGGTTGAGTGTATGTGTGTAAATATGCTGTTGCTCGGTGGTCTTCAGCCTCCTGCCTCACTTTATTCTCCCCCTCCCCTCCTTCCCTTCCTAGGACAAGACGAGCGCTCTGAGCCTCAGCAATGTGGCGGGCGTGTTCTACATCCTGATTGGAGGACTCGGACTAGCCATGCTGGTTGCCTTAATCGAGTTCTGCTACAAATCCCGTAGCGAATCCAAGCGGATGAAGGTGGCATCGTCTTCCCAGGCCTTTTTCTGAAACTGTTCTGTGATGCAGCTGGGTTTCCTGGGGTCTCTTTGCTAGAAGGGGCGGGGGGAGTGACAAGTGATTGCAGTCGGTCCAAGACAGGATGCAGAAAGCTCTTAGGAGGACAGGGACAGGGACAGAGGCAGCCATCAGAAAGGCAGGAAGACAGGGTGTGTTGGGGAAAATGTAAGGCCCAAGAGAACAATGGCACCAGCCAGAGAGGGGTCAGTGAGATTAAAGGTGAGGGGTTGGAGTGGACGGTCAGCACAGCGGGAGGCAAGAGTGAGCGCTACAAAGGCTGGTTCTCTCTGAAGCTGCATCAATAGAAGTGTAGCTCCCAAAAGAGGGGAAGGGAAGCCTGCCTTGCTCTGAGCTGATCCTGCAGTGCTTGGCGAACTGGGTCTTTTCTCAGTTTCAGTGCTGTGAGGTAGACTTTGGCTAGAGGATCACGCTCAGAGAAAGGTAAGAAGACTAGTTGGATGACCCTAAACCACATGAAATGCAGCTGAAGGGAACGGGAGAAGAGAAGCATTGTGTGGGATTTAAGGGCAGTGTGTGAAAATATGAGCACTTTCCAGACAGGAAAGAAAACAGACCGGTTCTATGGGGTCTCAAAGTATACAAGAACAAATGACGAAAAGCGACAGAGAATAGATGTTAACACAATATGCAAAACCTACTTTCCTAACAGAGCTACTCACAGATGGAATAGACTATCCCAAAAAGTAGCAAGCTCCCCATCACTGAGGGTCCACAAGTACAGGAAGCCTAATTCCTGACAGGGATGTGGACTCAAGCACCTAAAGAGAGTTTGGATTAAATGACTTTCAAGGCTCCTCATATTTCACCATCTAGCTTCAGTAAGAAAATATTTATGGAAGTTAATTGTGTGAACAATACCACAAGCAAGGTATCACGAGGAAACAGAGAGGGCTGAGGGGTAATCTGTGACCTTCGGCACCTTTGCACTTCAACAAAAAAATGGGCACAGATGAAACCAGGCGTGGTGGTGCACACCTGTAGTCCCAGCTGCTTGGGAGGCTGAGGCAGGAGGATCATTTGAGTCCAGGAGCTTGAATCCAGCCTGGGCAACATAGCAAGACTCTGTCTTTAATAATAAAAAAAAAAGAAGAAGAAGAAGAAGATGAAGAAAAGAAAGGAAAAAAGAAAGATAGGCACAGAAAAATTACTCAATGAGATGACATATGCTATAGATAGGAAGAACGACAGGAATTTAGAGAAGAAAGAAATTGGAGAAGGCTTCTGGGAAGAGGCTGTAATTAAAAGGATAGGTAGGGTTGAGACTGAGAAGGGGAGAGAAGTACAGTCACTCTGGGCAAGGTACCAGTGGTAGCATGTTGGCCCAGCCCTGGACTGTTACCTTAGCTTAGACTAAATAACAAGATCCATTGGTAAAATCTGCCTTCCAAGAATGTTCCTTAAGAATCTCACTTTTCAAGAGGCCATTGCCCCCAAGCTCAGCACACCCACACTTAGATCACAAACATAGCCTCCTGCCCAGCCTCTCCCTGCCTTGGGCCCTCAGTCCTACTCATGCCTCCAGGGTCACCCCTGGAGAAGACAACTCTACACATTTGCCCTTGTGTTTAGAAACTCTGTATTCAGTTCTGTACATGGGGAGGTGGAGGTGGGGTGGGAGGGCCTTCTGTCCTGGCATTCAGCACTTCCACATCATAGCTCCAGCCTACCACCCCCTCCCGGCCCCAACAATCTGCTCTCCTCACAGGCTCCACCCCCAGCCACCCACCTCGTGCTTCCCACTCATGTCCCTTTGTGCAGGCTGATCCCTCGCCCTGTGCTCTGTTGCATGGGCCCATTTAAAAGGCAGCCTCCCTGAGATATAATAACAATGAATAATTAAGTGATAGAAGCACAATGGCATTTTGCCAGTGGACCTAGGAACACCTCAATCCTACCCTTGACCATGTCGCCCATCACTAGGTCCTCTCAGAAAAGGCAAAGACAGCAAAAGCGTGGGCTTCACACCCTAAACCAAGTGCAGACCTCCAAGGAGCTCGGCTGAACACAGCTAGGACTCCTAGAACCTACACAAAGTTTTCTTTGCCCATTTCATCCAAGTCATAAGCCTAAAGACTCTCCTATCCTACCCTCAAAGTGAGGAAAGCCTACTTCAGTGGCAAGAGGGAGGGCAGGACAAGAGTTAGGTGATCAATGACCCATTCAATCCCCCAAAACCTTCCCTGCATACCATGACTTGAACCAGAGGCCCAGAGTCGGCCCAGTACAGATCACAGGACTCCTCCTCCCCTAGGACACAGTATAGGTCATAGGAGCTCCTTGTCCCCTAGGACACAGTATAGATCATAGGCGTGTCTTCCCCTAGGACACAGCACAGATCACAGGAATGTCCTCCCCTAGGACACAGTGCCATGTAGTGGTCTAGAGAACAAGCTCTGGAGACTGAATGTCTGGGCATAAATTCTATCTGCTCCATTTATTAACTATGTCATCTTGGACAAGTTTTAGTAACTCTCTGATCCTCACTTTCTATAAAATGGGAGCAGCAATAGTACATACCTTATAGAATTGTTGTGAGGATTATATGAAATAATGGATATAAAAGACTTGGTAATATGCCTGGGCCAGAGTAGCCCTCAATAAAGAATAATAATAACAATGATAACTAGTATTTATGATAATAGCTGTTATTAGTGGCCAGCTACATCCTCCTTAAAACTTTCCTTTTATTGCCCGTACTTACGTGTGCTAGGTTTTTTGAGCTGTATAGAGTGTGAGTTCCTTAAAGTAAGAGGCTGTGTCTGACTTCTTTTTGGACATCCCCCACACCCAGGGTAGGTGTTAGTAAGATGAGTGTGGCATTGTATGTGGAAGAGAAAGTCTCCTGGAGGCTGAGACAAGGCATGGGGGGACGAAGCTGCTCCTAGTTTAAGGAAATGTCGCCATCAAAAGCACCCAGTCCAGGAATGACAAATAATGCCACCCAAGGTAGTTTGGGCCCCATCTGGCTATGCTCATAAAATGTGATGAGACTAAGCATCCACCAAGCTGAAAACATCCTGGACATCCAGCCCTTCCTCTGGGATAACTGTGGCTCCCACTAATCATGGCCAGTGCCGGTTGGTGGTAACAGGGCGGCCAAAGGCTGGGATCCTCTTAAAACCAGGACAATGTCGACCTTTACCACTGAAGTCACAATATTCAGGTTAAAACACAAATCTCTAAAAGAGGCCATCGAGTCAAGGCATAGCTTCTTGGACACATTTTCACCCTTCCCTTTACAATGAAGATGTTAATTTCTCAGAAGCCAGCATCAGGATCCATTGGAATCATTAATTCAATGTCTTCCACCCCTATTTTCTATAATTATTTCCAGTGATTGGCATGACTTCTGCCCAACTCGCTGAGCTTCCTAATAGAATTTCTAATCTTCAAGCAGCAGAAAAGATACTTTATTAACCAACCCAGCCCTTAATTGTTAAAGCTCCATCAACTCCTCTCTTATCCGAAAGAGATAAGTGGAATGTATTCCACTAGCCTCTCAGACTTTCCAGCTTCGCACGTCTCTTTATTATTCTGTGCTTTGCATTCTCCAAAAGCAATTAGCTCTTATCAGAAGTGCAGCCCCCAACCTCACACGGAGACCCAAATCGATGGTGACAAGGACCTTTGGCAGGAACTTTCACCCTTGTTTCTTTCCTTAATCACAGTATTTGGCCAGCTCTTCAGGCCTTGAGCCCCTAAACTAGTTCTGGGCCAGTTTCTCAGTCTCAACAGTATTTAAAGGGCCTTTCTCCACTCTTTACTGATGAGAGGAGTAGGACGAGAGGAGTAGAAAAGAAAAAGGACAGGAGAGAGAGAAAGAAGAAAGGAAGGGAAGAAGGAAAGACAGTTTTTTTAATAACTTTTAAGCTCAAAGTGCTTTCTATACATTTCCATTAACCATGTAATGTGTTGTTCTTGCAATCCTACACATGAAGAAGTAGAGAGTCAGAGAAACTACGTAGCTTGTCCTAGCTAGGTCACACAAACCAGCAGCTGGATGAACAGGAGGAATTAGACCTCCAGCCTGGCCTCCACAAAGCCAGGGCTCTTGGGACTAGCCAAGCCACTTCTCCTGAATTTCTCTCTCCTGCTTCAACCACATGGCAGCAGATCATTTTGAACCCCTACTCTGTGTCCCTCCAGTCCCAGGCACCATGCTGATCACAAAGACTAATGAAATGTAGCCCTACCCTTAGGTTCACCCGATCTAGTTGTTGAGGCTGACTATGGTATTTGATCCCTTTCTATGCATTGTTGAGTCTCTTTGACATGTCAGTGAGCAGGACACAGGACAAGTGTCACAGAGACAATGGGAAGGCACCCTACAGGTGTCCCTTCCACAAAGACAAAGACATACTGAGCACCACTGTATGCTAGGTGATGCTTGGCACTGGGGATACAGTCAGGAACAAAACAGATACAGCTTCTGTTTTCAGGAAGCTGAGAGTCTGATGGGGAAGACAGAGACTGAGCAGCATTTACACGTTCAATGAGTGTTAGTGAAGAAAAGTGCCCAGCGCTGTCACGTACAGAGCAGAGGCCTGTCCTGATGGGACAGTGGGGGCTGGGGAGGTCAGAGTAGCCTCCCTGAGCAAGTGATATTCAACAGACTTCAAAGCACGAGATGCATGAACAAGAGCAAGAGAGTTACCAGCCAAGGTTTCACAAGTGTTGGAGACCCAAAGACCCAAACTCTTGCCCAGAAATGGGGAGAAGGGCAGGGAGTCTGAAACACAGAGAGACTGAGGGAAAGGGGTGGCACGTGCGAGTGGGGGACTCAGAGAGGGACTTCAGGCAGCCCACAGCATTTGAATATAGTTTAAATTGTCACACCATAGCAAAAATACATAACCTAAGACATATTCCAAATTGAATAAGGTCTCAGACTCCCTCCCTCTCCCCTCTGCATGGGAGGACAGACTAGAACCCGAGTGCTTAGCTGATATCAAGGACAACCAGAGTCTGTATTATTCACCATCTCGCTCCCAAAGGAAAATAATCCTCAGCCTCTCCCAACCCCAGGAGAGCTGCTGACCTTTCAAAATTATATGTGGCTGTGCTAACATGGGGCGTGTTTAAGCAACAGCAGTTGAGGGCGTGCATATTTCCCTGGATTAATGAGCAGCTGAGAGACTTGATGACACAGGGAGAGCACCCTCCGCAGCCGGTGGTCACTCTGGTTCCTCCCACCCATGCCCAGATGAGGTCATTTATGAGTCTTAACATTTTATTAAGATGTTCCATGATGTGCAAGAGGCTTGGCAGACTTTTCTTAGAAAAGCAAGTGGCTGAGAAGCACGCATGTAGTCACTGTTAGAGGGATGAGTCTCTGAAGAGTCAATCTGGGGGGATTTGAAGTTAGACTTTTCACTCATCCTTTTCTGCATCTCAGTTTCAAAAACAACAATGACCACAACTACACAGATGGATTTTAAGAATGGCTGGTATGTCAAGGGTAAACAAAAGAGAACCACATTTCGTAAAGGCAAGAGGAGGAATGACATCATCAGCTTAGGACTGCTGCGCTACAGCGGGTAGGAAGAACCACATTTAGAAGGTCATCTGCCTTGTCACTAAGTTACCTTAACCAAGTCAGTCGTAAGTTATAAGTCATCAGTTTCTCTGTAAAATGAGTGGGATAAACTAGATGAGTGTGTTTCAACCTTCAAGCTTTCAAAACTCTACATACGCCCCACCTCTTAAGTCAGCATCTCTAGGGTAGGATTCAGGCATCAGGATTTTTTCCCCAAAACTTCTTTGGTGAATCCAATGTGCCACCAAGTTTGAGAACTAGTGATCTATTTCACCTTTAGCATTGCATTCCACTCCAAAGTTTTAACTCTGTTCATCTCTTTCCTGAGATTCCATAAATGCATTAGAAAGGAAACCAGTAAAAAGGCAGTACCCACCCACGATGGGGGTATGGAGTCACCCAACTCTGAGAAGCCCTCAGCTTCCTTGAAAACCAATTCTAATGGTGTCACTTTGGAAGTTTTTAGTTACCTGTCTGGCTGTTATCTCAGACTTTAGCAAGCCCCAACGTCAACTATGCCATCAATCTTGCTCTTTAAGATAAATTCATGAAGCACCACCAATTTCAGTGGAATATTATGGGCATATGCGAGCTTTGGGAGGAACAAAAACCAAGGTGATCTGTGCAAACTTTAAATTTTTTTAATTAAAGAGATGTGGCAGAGAAAAATCCTGAAGGACAGACATTCCAAGCTCATCTATAGAAGTTTCCATATTTCCCACAGATATAAATAAAGTGTTACTTTCTTTTCAACATTTTTTTAGGTGAGAATAAGTAACCATTAATTCCTCATGTTTTCATTTCACATTTCCTTCATGAGGCATCGCTGTAGCATTTATTTGGCCTTTGACTTAGAAGAATTCAATCCAGGTCGCACTTCCTCTTCAGTGGAGGACAGCCAAGGAAGAATGTAAATAAATCAAGTCCCAGGGTTTGAGGAGACAGAACCAGCGTGGGTGGAGCATCATATGGGGCAAATCTGTCTGAATCATGGATTTTAAAAAGAAAGAACATTTTAGAATATTGTCAGAATTGCTTGCCAGTAATAGAAGGATAGCAGAAAAAATAAAAATTAGGTCAAATCTTCCCTGTTTATCTCTCTCTGGCCACAGTAGGTTGACTGACTTCTCTGGTTACTAGAATCATGGCAATATGCAAGTACGAAAGCCATAGAGTTTGTGAAAAGGAACCTAGGTAGTTGGCTTTTCTTAAACAAATTCAAAAAATCTATCATGCATCTAATTACATGCTGGACACTCCGGGAGCTTGCTGAGGATTGAGAAGACATGACCAAACAGCTCTCTTACAGAAGACAAAACTTAGACACCTGAGGCGTAACCATTATTAGAGGATGCATAATGCACAAGTATCAGATGAAAGGGGCCAGTACTTGCGGTAGCCTGGTGTAGTCTAGGAAGACTTCCAAAAGGAGGTGAGAACAGAATAAGCCTTAAAGAAGGGGTAGGGTTGGTCTTAGAGTAAGAACTTCCCAGCCTATAGATAATTCCTCTGCCTTATCTTGATTTCCATCAAGAAACCAAACCTCATCCCAAAAATTCTATGATTATCTCTAAATGGGAAACTAGAGGTGGACAGGAAGAGATAAGGGTTTGGATTTCATATCATGAACTTTCTTTCTCCAAAGGAACTCTGAACAGAACCCTTCCTCTTATCTAATAGGATATGGTTCTAGATCTACCTTGTGATCTTGACTATCCCACTTAACTCATCTGACTCGGGGCTCATCCTTAAAGTCCTTTTCAGATCTAGAATTCCAACATTCTAGAAATCACAAGCTTCGTGGCACTGATCTGATGTGTCCCCCTAGAAGTGCAGATTCTCCATGCTGATGGGAAGCCGCTGGTACGCAGATGATGATCTTTGGAATGCATTCTCATTTTCTTTAGCACATGCCCCTTTCCAATTATATCCTGCATATTGTTTTATTCAAAAAAGTCCTTCATTCCCTTAACACATGCTGCTACAGGTAGGATAGCATTTTTCCTGAAGTAAATCTGAGGCAGTCTTTTATTTTAACACAACAAAACACACCCTCAATGTCTTTTAACATGCCAAAGCATTTTTCATGCAGTAGCAACCATTCTTGCTAATAAAAGTCTATAGGAGCACAGATAATCACATGTCATAGATATGCAGATTTAAAAGGTTGAGAACAGTAAGGAGATATGCACAGGGTCACACAAGTAGTTGATGTCAGAACCTGAACTAGAATCCAAGTTTCCTAAACCCCCTTCCCAGAAGCTTTTCCACTTGATTGTGTTGCTGCATTTATCATCATCAATAATACCAACGACATATTTGACCTTTAGGAATCACTGAAATTAAGAACCAGCAAGGAGCTCACCCAGTCTAGCACACCTCATTAATCATTAAACCTGGGGCTCAGACAGGGGATCAGACTTGTCCAGAGCCACGCACCAGTATTGTGAGTTCCTGGGAAGTCAGGATTAGCATTTTAGAATAGAAAAGGAGTTGGATAGAGGAGGAGAGTTGGAGTTCCATTTTAAGTCCAGTCTTGACGCATTCCCCTTGCCAGTCATTGCCAAGGACCCGGGGAAGAACCCCCGGTCCTCCTGAAAAGGGTTTCTGTTTGATCCCACAGCAATCCATCAATGAAGCCATACGGACATCGACCCTCCCCCGGAACAGCGGGGCAGGAGCCAGCGGCGGTGGCAGTGGAGAGAATGGCCGGGTGGTCAGCCACGACTTCCCCAAGTCCATGCAATCAATTCCCTGCATGAGCCACAGTTCAGGGATGCCCTTGGGAGCCACAGGATTGTAACTGGAGCAGACGGAGACCCCTGGGGAGCAGGCTTAGGCTCCCCCAGCCCCATCCCAAACCCTTCAGTGCCAAAAACAGCAACAAAATGAAACGCAACCACCACCAACCACTGCGACCACAAGGAGGACGATTCAACAAATTTTCCTGAAGAATTGAAAAACCCATTTTGCTGTCCCTTTTCCTTTTTTGATGTTCTTTCACCCTTTTCCGTTTGCTAAGTGAGGATGATAGATAGCACTGTACTGCAATAAGGGGAGAGTAACCCTGTCTAATGAAGCCTGTGTCTCTGACAATGGAGCCACTGGAGCACTAATGAGGAAACTGCACTGTTTTCTTTTAATTCAGTTGTTAATGTGTCTTAGTGTGTGCAATTTTTTTCCTTACTAATTAATACCCATGGTTTGCAGGTTGTGTTAGGCCCTTTCCTTCTCCTCACTTCTTATTCCCAACTACCTACCCATCCCTCTTCAGTTTTCAGATTGGAAATTCAAGATTTGTTCCACCTTACAAGCAAGCAAAAGGAAAAAAGCAACCTTCAAACTAATTCACCATGGGGGCTCTCCACGTTCCCCTCCACTCCTTGGCCCCGAGCCTTGGATGGAGACAGACATTGTTGCAGAACTGGGCTGCCTTCCCCAGGTGGGGCACTGCCTAAGCACTGATTTAGCTGAGAACACATGTGAAAAGCAACTCAGCATGAGGGTGGTGGAGAGGGCAAGGGCAAATGTGCAGTCAGAGGAGGACTCCTGAAGTTACTGCTGCTCAGAAAAAGCTTTCTTTAATGTGTAAGAGCCATGGGCCATAGGTGGTATGGTGTATTTCCTCACAGAGTCAACCTCAGCCCTGAGAAGGATGTCCTTCTGGTGTGCTCAGGCTCAAAGGCACTCTGGTAGCTGAAGGGTGATTGGCCTCCTAAACCAAGTAGTGCTTGGGATGAGCTGACAGCTGAGAAGATATCACCCATGATTCCCGCTTTTCCTTTGCTTAACATCTGAGCAGGAACCCCACTGTGGAGTAGACTCTTTCTCTGTGGAGCCTCTGATGTGGGGGGCAATGCTATGCAAGCTAAATGCAAAAGGAAGATGATGGAAGAATTTTGGAAGAGGAAGCCTCATCAAAGCCCACATTCAACAGAGCTTTCCATGGTGCACCCTGTCCTAGGTTTGAGAAACCAAATTATGAAGTTTAGAACTATGCTGATGCAGAGAACTTGGATTTCTATGTTAATATAGAGTGTTGTTTTAGCATGTGGCCAGATAATGCTCTGTCATCTTGAGAAAGCAAGATACCCAAGGCTGAACTATTTGAAGAAGGATAGGGAAATCGATTAAGTTGATGTTGACATGGGGGGACCTTAAGATCCATGATCCTAACTTCTAACCCAAGGAGACTGACCTTCCTTCTGATTAAGAGAGAATGAGGACATTGTATTCCAGTGACCAGAATCAATACACACATGATTATAACTACAAAGCTGAACTAAAGCAAGACTGGACAAGTGACATGGTTCATGGAGAGAAGCCCAGGCTGACTGCAAGTTTGGTTGGAAGGGGCAGTTCCTGGCACATGGCTTTCTTGGAGATCCCAACTCTCATTTTTGGTGCAATTGGCTTCCAGCTCTCCAGCATCCACTCTCCTAGGTGCATGATTCAGTGTGTGCCATGTGTCATTGGCTTTTATTGATAACCATATTCTGGCTTGTTTCCTTACCCTCTACTTCTATCCAGTCTTCTTTGCTAGGCGTTATCATTAGCAATTGACATGCTACAGGTTTTGGAGCCTACCTTGGGGTAGGTGCGGAATGATTGGCTTTATCTGTGGATTCTCTCAGTGGACACCCACCATCTCTATGTCTCTCCCATTCTCCTGTCATCAGCCATAGCAAAGAATCATTCCAAAATCAAATTCTTCACCCTTTTAACTCAAGTGTTGTCATTCAGTCTCTCACGTGTATTATGGGCATGGCCCATGAAGCAGGACCCTCAAGATGAATTATCACTTTTCACTACTGCCAGCTGATGCCGACCCCCACACTGCCCTGCCCTTGCACCAGATTTTTCTCAGCTCTCAGCCTACCACTGCAAAATCTGACGTGACCCGCCATTAGGGAGTCCACATCTCGGAAGAGTTGGAAATAACCCTCTACCATCAACAAGCTTCAAAGACCTTTTGCCTTTGGCCTGGTAAGATGCCTCTCCAGCCACTGAGCCCACCAGTAACGTGATCTGATAGAGACTGTGCTAGAAATGAGGGTCTCTGCTGCGAGGGGTTCCAAGACTCCAGTGGAAGATGCTTTTCATCAGTGGAGGGGTGAAGCAAAAACAAAAGCAAGAAAAAAGTTAACTTGTATTATGTATTTTTACTACACTTTTCTTAAAAATAGAGCATTGGGAAAACTCTGAAAGAGATTGACATTTTTCTCAACAGGAATCCATACTTAACAGTTCTGGCTTTCATTAAATTTTGCTCTTTGGTACCTGGGCCTTTTATTTAACATCTATATTTGTTTTATTAGTAACTCTCTTGGCAGATGTGTGAAAGGATTCTTGCTTGATCAAACACTAAATATATATTTTTTTTGGTTCCTGTTTTTCTTTCAAATAGCCAGGTTTTTTTTTTCTTCTTCTTGGTATTCGCATAAAATGAAAATATCACCAAGAATTAAATCACTGTGGATCCATTATCTACTTTTCATATTTGTCCATTCCATTTTTGTGCCATTTCTGAAGCAGGGGCTCTAGAGATTATTTCCTTACTGCTAAGCCTGAGACTAGTACATATTTCACAGTGACCACTGTACCTGACTCACAAACAGCCCTCAAGTCATTTCAGCTGAACTACAGCACTGTGCATTATTAATCCAAATAGGATAACAAAAAACAAGAAAAAGAGTGGTATTTTACTTACAGGGACCACAGTTTCAATTGCATAGAGTAGCAGGGCTTGGCTTGCAGCCACCACAGTTCCTCTAGGGAACTGGATATCTCACGTGGAATGTGTCCCAGAAATCCCCAAACTGGAGTCCAGGTGTGATTGTGATGTGCACAGCCAGAACCAAATCTAGTTGATAATCTTGGGCTGCACCCCATGACCCTCATTCTTGCCTGAAAGCTTTTCTTTCCCTCAAGCAAGATGGGCTTTTTATAAAGGATCTGACATTTGTTGACACTTAGATATTGATGATTAAGAACTTCAGGTGTTTTCTTTCCCAAGGAACATTGCATATTAATAAGGGCCAGAGGTCTAAAAATAAATGAACAAAGAAGCTCTAATAGTGGCATGGACAGTGACTACTATGGTAGAAAAGGGTTGGAAGGAGGGAGAGAAATTAGCAGGCTTATGTGAAGCTACAGTCATTGTTCGTATCTACCTGCAATGACCTGGCAGCACATAGGGTGCCCCTGGGTGAAGATGCACTTGACACCAGCTGACACTCAGAGAAAACTGATTTCTGTTGCCTTACTGTCAAATATCTGGACAGTGATCATAATGGCTACAATAGCACAGGCTACCATGTATTGAGCATTTACTAGGTTAAGCACATTTCATACCTTCTATCCTCTATATCATGCCAATGGTCCTTGTTCACAATCATCTACGTGACTGAGTCAGGATTTGAACTGGGTCTGCCTAAATCCAAAACCTTTACATCCCTAACTACCCACTTCACTATTCATCGGGTCATGATGTGTGATGGCCAGGAAAATACCAGGTGAGCAGTTTTTTACCTACCTGTTATGCCAAAGTAACTGAAACCGACGGAAAGGTTAAAGCTACACCTGCCACTCCTTGGGGAAAGCCAGCCCATGCTCTAGGGCATGAAGAGATCACTAAAACATACATAATTGAAAAAAGGGGAAGGGGAAAAGAGGAGTCGCACCTTTAAAATAGGTCTAGGCTTGGAAGCAGCAAGCAGGGGTGGGAGGGGACTAAAAACCAGCTCCCAAGAGCAAGAGTGGATTCAGCCGGGAGAGGGTCCTGGGGGGGCCCTCATGGGGAAAATGGAGATAATTTTTTCTGTGTGGGCAAGTCCAGAATCAGTTCTAGAAATTACAGGCCAATGGATTTAGGTTCACCTAATGGTCAAAGTAACCTCATAGTAGAATTAAGTTACCCCTGGAATTAGGACAAGCCCCTTTCAAGGAGATGCTGCAGGTATGAAAGTTGAAATACGTCTCCTCTGATTTTCCTTCCATCTCAGATTCCTAGAATTCACAAGACTATTAACTTGATGTCTTCTGTGTGCCAAGCAGAGGAGAGAAAGGAATAAAGAAGCAAGAATCAGCCAGGATTTTTCTTGAATCTTTTATATCCCTGTTCCTTAGGACATCTGATCAATAATACCCTGATAGGTGATGGAGTTGGCAAGGACCTGCAGAAGCAGGCACGGATATATTTCATGAAATAATGTCAAAAATCAACTTATCTTGAATAAGAGACAAGATGACAAGTTTTTTCTTACCAGATGCTAATGTGCTCTTTAGGAAACAATTTCTATGGGGGTCCATTCCTATTCCACTTTACAGATAAGAAAAGTGGGGTTCTTGAAGAAGCTACTTCCTCAATGTCACATCACAAGCAGAGAAACAATAACGGGAAGGCCAGTGGACCAGGGTTTACAATACACGCCTTCTCCTCCCACTTCTACCTTTCAAGCATGGATAAGAAAATGAACTACGTTGAGCATCATTTTACCCATCAAAGAAATGGTACATCTGGTCTCAAAAGAGGCAGTGATTCTCAACCCTGACTGCACATTAGAATTGCCTAGGGAAGTTTTTAAAAAATAACCAATGTCCCAGACACATCTTCAGATTTAGTTGGTCTGAGATGAAGCACAGGCATAGTATGATTTTTAAAATTATTATTGTTGTTGTTATTGTTGTTTTGGGTTGTTCTGTTTTGAATTTCCAGGTGATTACGATGTGCAGCCAGGGTTGAGAACCACTACAATCTGGGGATCAAAGAAAACACTCATGAAAACATCTTTGAAAATTGCAAAGCCCTCTATTAGGGGTATTCAGCAGTGACCAGACCAAACCCCAACTGAGGTTACCTACCGAGTGGCAGTCCACTTTTTCAGTGTGCTTTACCCTTCGTTTTGCTCTAGGCACATCCTGCATCATGAGAGTGTCTGTGGGACAAGGGGACTGGGTTTCTCGAGAAAGCCAGAGACAAAGACTGAAAGCTGACCAGTATGGGAACTCTTAACAGTGTCTCCTAATATTCTATCCCAGAGTCCCAATCAGTAAGAGCCTAGGCTGAACAAGACAGCCCAGGACATCAAATCTCCATAGTTCTAAAGAAGAAAATGTCATTATATTGACCTGATACAAGAGGAAGGAAAGACACAGTCCCCAACTGGAGTTTTACATGCTCCTTTTGCCTTTAGGCATGTTTGTAATAACATAACATTCTGCCGGGGGACAAAGAAGAGACACAAGACATTAGCGATAAGATAATCATCACAGAGGTACCTCCTCAGGAGAGGGGGGAAAAAAACAACTCCATCATATGAGTCAGCCTTCAACACAGCCAGTTACTTTCCAAACTGGAAAACTACTTGGCTGTTTCCATTTAGATATCAGATCCCACCACCTGCATTTTTAACTTAGTACGCTGGAAGGCATTGCCCATCAGCCACATCTTCCTGGGCACTCTGAGTCCTACTGGTGATAACTCTAACTCCTCCTTCTCAGTACTGTGTTTGCCATTTTTATAGCACACCAAGGAATGGGAGCCAGCATTTGCTCAGCACTAACTGCATATCCGGTAGGATGCTAGGCTTTTAAATACATTTTATGTTGTCCTCCAACCAATCCTGCAAGGTAGGGATTTATCACTCTCTTAAGAGGAAATGGAAGCCCAGAACCCAAGGTCTATGCAGCCAACCAAAGGCTTGGCCTAGATTCTAATCCAAGACTGTCTCTCTCCAAAGTTACTACATTTCCTCTTTACTTGACAGCCTCTAAGGAGATTTCACCATGCTAAGGAAAGCACCAAACTGATATTTAAAAGATTTTAAATCTATTGCCTGCATTACTACCAGTTTGCTGTGTGACCTTGGGCAACTCATTTCACTACTCTGGGCCTTGGTGTTCTCATTTGTGAAATGAGAAAAGGAGAATAAATCTAATAATCACTAAAATCCCTCTTTGTTGTAGTCTTATATCAGTAGTTCTCAAACAGTGGTAATTTTGTCCCCTGCAGACATTTGGCAATATCTAGAGACATTTGGGGTTGTCACAACTGGGGAAAGGGGATGCTACTGACATTTAGTGGAGAGAGACAAGGGATGCTGTTAAGCACCCTACAATGCACAGGGCAGCCCCCACAAAAAATCAATTATGTGGCCCAAGATGTCAATAGTGGACAACCTGAGAAACCCTGTCTTGTGTAAATTATAGCATCCCAGTAGCATGTTGGGATGTGGATGATTGCAGGACAAGGCTAAATAGGAATAGGACAAGGAACCTTCACAAAAGATGAACAGCTACATGAATTTAGGCAAGGAAGAAGTTGAGTTTAGGGAAGTAAGCTGAGAGTCAGGAGAGTTTGGCCCATGGCATAAACTAGGCAGGCCGGAGAAGCCACGGTGGGAGATTCAATAAGGCAATCAATGGAGCTAACGTCATGGCTCAGGAGAGAGGACTGTGCTTGTAGATGTAGTTTATGTCTTCCCAGTCTCCCCGTCCGCTTCTTGCCACGGGACTCTGTGGCCAGAACCAGTTCAGAGACCTACAGGTGAGCCCTCCCCTCCCCCAAGAGACTAGATAAGGTTCACTTTTATCCCAGAACAGTATACCCTCATCCTTCTAACAAATATATATAATGAACACCCACATCCACAGGTAGATGTCATGGAGAATAAGAGACAATTACATGATAGTCCTGTCTCTTGGAGAGTTGACAGTCAGGAAGGAAAAATAAGACACATAAACATCGTTAAGTATAATACAAGTTCAAAGGTATTAAGTACCAGATGGAAACAAAGGCAAAGTGCCTGGATCATCTTCCACATGCCCATCATTATCTTGTGCCCAGTCTCTGAAAAATGGCCCCTGACCTCCGATCAAATGACAATCTATACCCCTCTGTCCTTGATCACTTATTTTCCAGATACCCCAGCTTCCATCTTGTTCCTCAAACATGCCAAGAATAGCTCCACCTCAGGGCCCTTGCACCCACTGTTTTCTCTTCACCTACATCTTTGTGAGGCTGGCTCCCTGGCATCCACTTCTTCATTCCAAATTTCATCTCCCAGGAGTAGCATTTCTGCTCCAACCTATCTAAACTAGCTCTGACGTCACTCACTCTCACATTATTCACTACCACCTAATAATACCTTGGTTACTTGCTTATTGTCCTTTCCCCCGCCCCCAGCTAGATTATGCATTCACAAGAACAGGGACCTTGTCTGCCCTAGCACAATGCCTGGAACATAACAATTCCTTGATCAATATTCATTGAATGACTTGGTGAATGAGAGAGGCAGAGCTGAAATGCAAAGATGTCTAAAGGAAGCAGAGATTATTTCTGCCTGGGCAAATGAGGGAAAGGAGGAGATGGCATTGTGTCTTACATTGAGGGTTTTATAGGCACTGCATAGCCAGAAGTCGAAGACAAAGCTTTCAAAGAAAGGGAAACAGAACAAGCCAGGGCTTAGAGGCAGAAATAGGCAGGGCCTGTTTGGAAACGGGCAAATACCCAATGTGGCTTGTCTCACATTGCCAAAGAGAGCAGGGAGAGAGAAGGCTGACTGGGCATGGGGGGCTGATACACACTCATCATGAAATAGGGAGTTGTAGAAGTTTTTTGAGCTGAGGAAGAAATTCATTCATGTATTGAGTATTGAGCTTAGCAAAAAACTAACGCACTATAGGCATCCGTTATGTGCCAGGCACTGTGCAAGGCACTTTTTACCTCTCCTCTCATTTAATCCTCGTGGCAGCAGCTCTATGAGGTAGGATTTCGATTCTAATTTCATACATGAGCAAACTGATGCTCAGAGGTGGAAGTAGAACTTTAGCCACCTAGATTCCATGTAATTCCTACAACACAGGACTTCTCATAACAGATCATAGGAAGCCATTTGTCCACATGATATTAATAGTTTCCAGTAAAAAATAAAACCCAGAAGGATATTCAGAAGGGGGAAAACATGATACCTGTAGATGGTGCTTGCTTGAACAGGCAAGGAAGTCACCAGACAAGGAGCCAGTGACTTCCAGGGCACCAATGGGTATTGTACCACCAACAGTACTGTTTTGAGAAGGATTCTTAGACTAGTCTATACTCAATGAGGAGGAACCATGATGGATTCATAAATCAAGTCATGAGCACAGAATGAAAAAGGGCAGCTTCTTTGCAACATATTCACCATCGTAGGTATAGTAGAACATTCTCCTCAATTCCTGAAGGAGTTTAGGCTTTTTGACCCATGGTAAATGTTGATAGTATCTTATATGTACCACATGGCCAGGGCTCCTTGAACATATATGAGAGTTCAAAGACATGTATGTCTTTGGATTATTGCTGCAGTAAGGCTGCTGTTACCAACCAACCAAGAAAATAGTATACACAATCAGTCCATAAACACCAGGCTACAGGCACTATGTGATAGAATAATTAATAGTTAGAAGCATTCCCACTGCCATTTGTTGGATGTCGGCACCGTGCTGGACAACTGTCTCATTTCATGCTCAGTGTCCTTGGAAAGAGATAGTAGCATTTCCACTGGATGAATGTTTTAAATAAATGAATGAGACTCAAAAAATTTGAGTTGGAAGGAAACTTAAAAATCATATAATCAATATTTAATCCAACTATATTTTATAAGTAAGTGAACTTGAGTCCCTAGAGAGTAAGTGGATTGCCCAGGGTCAAATAAATTCCTGGTTAAGCTAAGACTAGCTACCTCTCCTGGCTCAAAATCCAGGCTACTTGTAGCAAAGAGGTTTTCTTACATTCAAACAATCCTAAAACTCAATGTCTGTCTCTTTTTCTTGTCCTGTAGAGTTACTTAAGTGTATCTGAATGAACTGGGCCATGATCCAAGGAAGGTGTTTTGAAGAGAGGCAGTTGAAAACTGTCCCTAAGACTAGTCTCAAATCTCAATAGAGTTGGTAAATGGTGGGACTTTAGGATCATCATCAAATTTCCCCCCAACCAAAACCCATTTTTGATGTTTACTGTATCCCCCATATTCCTCATCCAAGATAAAGCCTTTTATTCCATAAAGTTTGATAAATTTATTTGTAAATGCCCTTAGTCGGCAAAAATATCTGGCAAAGTCAGACAGTTACATGCCTGTTACAAGGTGTTTTCTTGATAATAGCTTTTAATAAGACTCGTAAAGAGGTACTTGAAGGATAGAGCAGGTATGTAGGGAGGTAAACAAAGAATTTAGAATGAAAAATTAGAGGATACTGAAAACAAACGTCATGATTTTATAGTTAGGAAGTCCTTGTTTCAATGTATATACCTAAAAAGTGGTTGTGAAAAGCATCAGAAATTGGCTTTTCAGCAAAGAAGGCTGAGGTTGGATGTACATGGAGTTTGAAGTGGAAGATTAAGCAGTTATCTAAATTCCAGAAAGAAAAAAAAAAGTGATAAAAAACAAATCTTAATTATGTACATATGTTAGACAAAAATTGTTATCCTTTTTCTATTTTTCCTTGAAACCTAATCAGAAAAAAATAACCATTTTGTTTTTGCTTTCAACAAAATGTGTTGTGACCCAGAGGTTTTGTCTTCACACACCAACTCACTTAGGGAGGGGGGAAAAAAGAAACTGTTAATTTAATTTGATTGAGTAATCAGCTTAATGAACTGATTAGAAACCATTTAGGAATGATATAGAAACTAGCTTCTCTGGCATTGGAAAACCGTTAGAAAAAAACCAATACAACACCGGCAGTAGATATTTGTGGATTTTGGCAACCTGGCATCCGTTCCTTTTAGGGAACAGCTTCTTCTCACCCTGTAATCATGTGATCCTGGCTGTGCTGCCAATCTTAATGCCCTGCCCTGCCCACCCTGGACCACAATATTATAGTCCCTTTTTTTCCGAACTACAATGATTGGGCTACACATGATTATGTGACTCAAGTTGAGCCAATTAGAATCCTTTTCCAGGATTTTTTTTAAATCTGGAGTTCTAATGAGAAGGGGGCCTTATTTTTGAGTCCAAGCAAAAGGTATCCAAAGCTGTCTTCTAAATAATGTAGAGAAAGCCTTTCTACAGCAAGAGAGACCAGAGCCAAGACACTGATGGAGGGAAAGAGTCCTGGTGTCAAGTGAGTCCCTGGACTCACCTGTTCCAGAGGCCAGCCCTTAACCAAACTTTCCAGTGACATAAGCTAATCAATTGCCTCTCTTGACTAGCCACTTTGAGTTAGATTTCCATCTCTAACAACCAAAGAAATTCTGATTCATCTATCACAGTCAATGTTTAAGCTCTAACCAGTTGTTTCCATGACTAGCAACTGGTTTGACCAAACTCAAACCTTTCCTGTCCAAATCCATTTGGTATATTGAGGCACCAGTGTCACCATCCTGACTTCTGTCAGCCTCCATTTTCTCCTCTGCTGTCAGGAGAAATAATGCTTTCCTGCGAGCTAACCTGTCCCCTGGGGGTTGGGGGTGGTAGCTGTGAGTGTTAACTCATAAATAATTGAAAGCTCTCTGAAAAAGATTTGGTGTTACAGAAGCAATAAATAAATCCTCAAAGGGGTTCCTTTCTGTCCATAAAAGTTTATTTTCTTCATCCTTTGGAAAAGAGTTTATTAGCAGAGAACCTGTTAATAAACTACTCACTACTCACTGTCTCTCTCTCCCCTTTTGAATCATTTCAGGGAGAATGGGGGAGCTTTTATTTTTCGTGTTTATTTCTAGTCTGCAGCAGAGATTGAACACTTGCAGTTGGCTATCAACCTCACATCAGCTGTGTCGCCATTGATGTGAAAAAACCCACTAAATGCATAAATTCCATGAGGACTTTAAGAACTTTCGTAGATAAATGACATTATATGAAGAGAAAAATGATAGAGTAAAATTGCATTAATACACAGACCAGAAAGGCCAAGCTTCAGTTTAGTGCTTTCAAAAGTCCCTGGAAAATCTATACCCTATGTTGGTTCATACACAAAATTCCACTTACTATATTTGATTCACTTATTTAGAGTGATGATTGCTCTTGAATAATAACCTTTTACATTGCCATGGAATTCTGTAACTGCATATCTTTCTCATAACTGTCGTCTGTCTTGATCCATGACAGTGTCCCAAATGGTGGCTAGAGTAGAGATTATTATTCTCTTTTTATAAATTAAAATCTGAAGCTTAAGAAGATCAAGAGACTGGCCCAAAGTCACATAAGCAAAAGTGGGTGAGCTGGGCCTGACATTTGAACATCCTGATGCCTGATCTCTGTACTCTACCAAATAAGAATGCCAGACAATTACTAGGGATGTGGTCGATACCTCTAACGTGGACGGGAAAAGTACAAGCACGCATGTGCTAATGTGAAGGTGAATTGGCCAACAACTGGCCCTACAAACGGAAGAGTAAAAAGAAAGAAACTAATATCAATTGCACGCAGAGCCAAACCAAAGGGTGATCTGACAGGATATATCTGTTGCCTTCACTAGAAATGTAAGGCAGTGGGGAAAATTTGGCTCACCTGAATGCAATGATGCCATCTAAGCAGTTAACCAAGGGCCCTTTGCATTTCTCAGTGGGACGTGCGGAGAGGATGCTGCCATTTCTCCTAACTGCGAGTCTTCTGTCCTCTGTATAATGGTGAAAAATACTTAAAGAATATTAATCAGAAGAGGACCAGATGATTTGGCTGCTGAAGCACCAAGAGATCCCAGTCAGGTACAGGTGCATTTCTATAAGCCAGGCCCTGCACCTGATGGCATTTTATGTTCTCTCCTTCAATGCCCGTAGTGATGGTCTGAGACACAGGCATCATTATCTGTTTTTCACTTGTGATGCTCAGAGAGATTAACTTGCCCATCGTCACAGAACCATCAGGTTCTGGAATCCAGTTGTGATGTTAGAGTCGTCTGGTTCTGGACCTCTATCCCAGCCTGACAGAATGATAAACGCTGAGTCTTTGTTAAGAATCCAGAATGAAGCCGGGCGTGGTGCTGCACACCTGTAGTCCCAGCTACTCGGGAGACAGGAGGATCACTTGAGCCCAGGGGTTCCAGACCACAGTGCATAAAGATGGCACCTGTGAAAAGCCATCGTACTCCAGCCTGGACAACAGAGCAAGACCCCCTGTCTCAAAAAAGGAAAGAAAGAAATCAATCCAAAACGGTGACCTCGTAAACTAACTCCTGGTCCATTTTTCCGAGATATGGATCTACAGTGAAAATCAGTTACTTATCACCTTCTCTTTTCTCCCAGACCCACTAAAGAGAGTGTTGCTGCAGGGTCAGTTTGCAAAGTATTTTCCACACATGTGACACATGTGGCCTCATTCTAGTTTCACAATAACTTCATAAAGGCATAAGGCAGGCTCTAATATGCCCATTTTACAGATGAGGAAACAGAGGCTGAGAAGGACTTAACAGGTTGCCAAAGGCCAACCCAGGACTTTTAACTAAAGCCCCAGAAATCTTCTCTCTCCACTATCTCACCGAGCCCAGCACATATTTGGTACTCAAAATATTAGTGAATTAATAATAGATGATTCCATTTAAGGATGATATTTCAGAAGAACAGTGCTTTCAAATTCTTTGCATGTAGCTCCGCCTGTCTCCTTGCCACAGAAAAAACAAGACTCATTAAATGGTCAGATCTGCAGAAACTCTGCCTCCCCTGAGAGAGGTGTCAGCAGCTCCATTTCCTTTCAACTTGGCCTTCACCGGCCCCACACAGTGCTCTCAGCCCACCTGCAGGTGCGATTCCATTTGCTCTTTTCTCATCTGTCCCATCGCTGGCTCCTTTCCCACTGGCTGGCAAACTGCCAGAACTCAGGCTTCCCATCGCCCCCTGCCTCTCTGGCAACAGCATGACGAGCCATCTCTGCCCGTCCCTTTCCCAGCCCAGCCCAGCAGGACCAACGGGGACAAGAAGCGTATGTGGGATTCAAGTCAGAAGATTGCAGACAGGCCAGACTCGCTGCGCCAACCCCACAGAAATGACTTCCTGCTGTTCTAATCATATTATGAAGGTGCAGCCATGCCTGCGCCAGGGAGGGGAAGGTGAAGAGAGATCGCAGGTGTCCAGGACTGTTAGGATTATCATTTTCTATTCGTTGAGTTAATCGTGTACAATTTCACAGAATCCTGGACTCTCGCAATTAAGACAGCTTGAGGGGTAGGGTGGGATGGTGACTATTTAACACATCCTTCTTGCTTGCATTCTTCCAGGAACATGGATACTCACCACTGCTCCAGGTAGCTGGGTCCACACTTAGCTGCTCTGACTTTTAAAATGCAATATATAAACCAGAGTCCTGTCTCCAGCCACTGGTTCTTGGTTTGCCCTCCCATGAGTCCCTCCTCTTCCCAGAAATCTGAAGGTAATTCTCACCTCTCCTACACTGCACACCCCTCAAGAGAAACATCTCCATGGTCTTCAATAATATATCATTTGACGTGGTTTCCTCATTCCCCAGGGTCCTGTCAAGGGTCAGCTAAAGCAGTGTGTGTGTGTGTGTGTGTGTGTGTGTGTGTGTGTGTGCATGTCTCTGTGTGTGTTTGTACACACGACAGCATTTGTGAACTGCAGTGCTACACTAGTTGTAAGGTAGCATTATTGTTCTCCTTATTTCCATAGTTTGGGCTCTTCCTCTGCACTGCAGTGATGCCCCCTCTTGTCACTTAACCCCAAAAGTGTAGCCCCCAGACATCTCACAATCACCAACTCCCTCATCTTCCAAATGAGAAGGGAGATAGCAGCCCACATTTAATGAGTACAGCGTTGTGCATTTCGCATCACTATGCCATCTGATCCTTGCAAAAAGCCAGGGCCGTAAAGAGACTATGATTATCCTCATATTATAAATGACGACATTAAGGCCAAAAGGAAATAAGTAACTTGCCCAAGGTTGAAAATTACAAAGGGTGGAGTTAAAATTTGGGTTCAAATTTGCGGGATCCCGGATCCTGACCCTCTAACCATGAGGCTCAAGGTTTTCAGATGCTATCCACCCTGAGACGCCAGGGTCTGTGCCGTTCTGTTCATTCGTTAGGAGTTGAAGACTTTGACGAAAGAGTTCCTGTCCTCAAACAGGAAGCGGTCCAGGAAATGGGATGGGAGGGAAGCCGGTGTTGTGGCGGCTGGGCACCTCTGTCAGGGGCCTCCTCAGGGGCTGGAGCTCAGCAGGACACAGTGCCAAGGAAGCCCCACGTCTGCACGTGGTCTGGACATGTTGTTAAGGGAGTGGGAGTGGGTGGTCAGGAAAGGTGTGAAGACCTGGCTCCACTCTGCTGAGTCCCAGCTCTTCCCTATGGGCACTGACCAAGTCAGCCGTGGGCAGGAATGGTCCACAAAATACAAGTACTCCAAGGGGTTTTCACGTCTGGGGAGGAGCCAAAAGCAGGACAGCATGGCAGCTAAGAGTGGGGAATGTGGAGTCTTGGGTTCAAATCCTGGCAGTGGGTTAGCCTCTTTGAGCCCCCACTGTCCCCTCTGCGAAATGGGGGTGATGATGCCTACCACAGGGGCTGAATAAATGACCTCAGGTATAAAGCACTTAGCACAAGCCTGGCACACCCTAGACTCCGTATCTAATCACTGTTAGTTATGATAAAGGAGACGGTGTTAAGGAGCTCTGTGTGGCTTCGGGTTCTCAAAAAATGATTTTATTTCGAACTAAAGAAAGAAAAAGAAATGTTTCCCAAAGCTTTAATAATTTTACTTTTCTTCAACTGGCTCTCAAGCAAAAACAAACAAAAGCAACTTGGCTCTTGTTTTGTCCAAATCGCTGTTTCCCAAATAAGGAACTGAGTCCCAGGGGAGGAAAAGGACTTGCCCAAATGTCAGAACAAGTTGGTGGCAGAGAGTCCAGAACTCCCATAGTCTTCCCTGACATTTGTTTCCAAGGACCAACGTCCTTGAGGGGAATTAAGAGGAGAAAGGAAGGCGATAATTCTGCCACCCTGTGACAGTCGGGGCAGTTGCACAGGCTGCGTCTGCATATGACAAAGCATCACCACTTATACAGATGCCGGGGCTCAGAGTCCTGATACTGTTTTCTTTCCTCCTGGGCCATTGAGACTGGCATCAAGGGAAGTTAGCATCAAGCCTCTAACTGGTGTAAACATCTGTGCTTAGAATCAAACCCTAAAATAGTGATTTTGTGGTAAATCCAGGACTAAAATCCAGATCTTCTCCTAAATATTCCCATCAAGGGATTTCCCAGCCTCGCCAGCTGCTCTTGTTTTTATTGCTGCATAACAAACTGCACCAAAACTTAGTGACTTCAAACAACCAGATTCCGTGGGTTCGGAAGTGGACAGGGCACAGCAGGGACCTCTCTTCTCTGTTCCACGATGTCTGGGACCTCAAGTGGGAAGACTCAAAGGCTAAGGAATGGAATCATCTGGAGATTCCTTCACCCTCCTGTCTGGTACCTGCATTAGGATGACATGAAGACTAGATCTGCCACTTAGAGATCCTACGTGTGGCCTCACCTCACGGCTTGGGCTTCCTCACAGCATGGTGGCTCCTACGTAGTTATGGAAGTTCAGGCTCCAAGCAGGAGTGTTCCCACGAACAAGTCATACTTTTTCTGACCCACCCTCAGATGGATGGCATCACTTGGCATATGGTATCACTTCCACTATACTCTATCAGTCAAAGAAAGTTACAAATGAATTCGAGGGGAGGAGATATAGATGCCACATCTCAGTAGGAGGAGTGTCAAAGAATTTTTAAGCATTTTTTCTATTAATGGCACAGTTGCCTTTTTTGTGTGGTATCTTCAGCCTAAAAACACCCTTAAACTCCTGGAGGTCAGGGCCATATCTGATACCTCCCCTCTCCTTAACTCTAAGCATAAAGCAGGAACCCTGTGCTTAGATGAAGTAGCACTTCGGTCTGAGCCCCCACCCTTGACTGTGGCTCCTTGGCAGGGCTCTGGTCTTGGTGGCCGCTTAGTTCTATGACATTATTCATTCCTCCATTTTTGTCCCAATCTCCTGTCTACTCCACTGCTAAGACCTGTCACAGTGCGATTGCAAAATGTATCTGGAGTCCTTCCTCTTCTCCCCATCCCCACTGTTGACAGCCTCATCGGAGCACATCACTCTCCTGCTACATATCTTCCATTGACTTCTGCTGATCTTAGAGTGGAATCTCGGATTCAAACCCACAGGATCATTAGCCTATGGGACCTGTCCCTGCCTACCCTCCGAGCCCACTCATCCCACCTCCCCTTCACTCCGTGTTCCAGACTCACAGCCTCCTTCCTCTTCCTCCAAGACACAAAGCCCGTCCCACCTCCAGGGCTTTACACGTGCCCTTCCTGGAATGCCCTGTCCGCAGCTGTGTGCACACTTGCTCATGCTCAGTCTTCAGTGTTGGCTCAAATGACTCCTCCTCAGAAAGGCTTCTCGGAGCACCATGTCTCCACACAGCTGTGGCCCCTTCATGCCAGTCATCATAATCTATAATGATTATTATTATATTTTATCTTTATGTTTGTTTTCTGTCAAGTGCAGGGACTTTGCTCTCTTGTTCTCTGCTCTGCCCCCGGTACCTAGAATCCTCTCTGGCCTACAGCATGTGCTCAAGAAGTATCTGTGAAACGAATGAGCCAGATTCAGTGCTGCGTGGCTCCTAGGAGCAGAAGAAATTGAGTCTATAACTTTATTTACTCTTAAAAAGAAAATTACAGCAGTCCCCTACACTTGTTGGTCATCTGCTGGTAGACACAGACTGCGCTTTATAAAATAAGAGAGAGAATTGAGGAATATTAGTGCTTTGGTAAGGCCCTAAGAGATCATTTAATTTCTCATTTTGTAAATGAGAAAACCAGAACCCAGAGAGGCTGTGGGATTTTATCCAAGACCATATCCATTTCTTTATAACACCATATTTCTTAGTGTTTAATTTCTTTAATTAAACAAGCAATTGTCCACTGAAAAAATGAAAACCATATAGAACTACGTCTCGCAAAGATTGGAGCTTCCCCATTCCTACTCCCTTCTCCAGGAGGGACTGCTATTTCTACTTTGGAGCGAATCCCTTTAGGCACCTTTGTGTGTGCCTAAAAAACATATGTACATAGTTACGCATCTATAACTTCACCAAAACACTGGACTGTCTGGAAAATCACCTTAGGCTTAGAAATAAAAAGGCTTCTTTATGAATACACTGTTTCAAATACCACCAGCCACAGTGGTCCCAAGGAAGGGGATTCCAGTGAGTGCTACCTGGTGACAGAGGGAAGAAAGTCCATGGCGCACTTGGCTGGTCGAAAGGACTCTGAGGATTGACCACTCAAGAGCCAAAGGGGACAAATGAACTTTACTCTCTTCAGCCACTCCGGGCCTGCTGATTTGGGTGGTGGGTGAAATTCTAAATGTTCCTGATGAACAAGTGTTGATTGATTTATAGAAAATGATTAGACAGCTGAATAATCTCATACCTTTCATTGTAGGGGATCAAAACTAGAAAAGGGAAAATTTTCAGAAGGAAAGCAATGGAGGAGAACTAGAGAGTTCAACAATTAATAATGCAAGGGCTAGAGTCAGACAGGCTGGGCTCAAATTTGGGGGATTCTTGATCCTTAGTTTCCCCATGCGTAAATTGGGGATAATAGCAGTACTTATGGCATGGTACCTGATACATACGCATCACCCAAGTATGGCAGTTATTTTCAAAGTAAACAGGTGGTAATGACTGTGCGGAATGTCTTCTCTGTTATATTTTATTGATTGAATGAGGCAGAAATTGAACCTGGTCATGAGTCATAACAATCCAAGACCTTTAAAATATAAAAGTTGTTCATTACACCAGGCTCAAGAGGGCACTGGGACGAGGAAGTACAAGGAATAGAACTCACATTCCAGCTGCCTGTAGCAAGAATAGTATGGAGAAACCCCACGCCCAGTCTCTCTGAGTCCAAATTGGCCCATCTGTGGATAATATTTGCCCTAACCCTAATGACCAAGTGGTGTATGGGATGCTATATTGCAACTGACACAGAGTAGGACTTACTAAAATATGGAACATGTACATGAATGAACAAATAGATGAATGAAAAAGACACAGGATGTGAAAAGAGTAGTCCAGGCTCTGTGCTTACCTACCAAATGGACTTGTAAGTCACTCTCTCACACCCTAAGTTTTCTCAGCTATGATTTAACATACTGAATCTCAACAATTCTAAGACACACATTTTTCACTTTTGACATCTCTGATAGGGATGGTGGGAAAGTTGAGCACAGGGTCCACTTATCCATCAGGCACAGTGAGCTCAGTGCCTAAGGCCCATAATACTATTAGGAGCCCATGAAGTGTTTTTAATCTTTTAAAATTAGAAGTAAAGATGAATTGTTAGGTCAAATAAAATAATTTTATATAAGGTATTAATATATTAATCTGTATACCAATGAAGTCATAAAATATAATTTTAACTATTTTTCATGGAAGAAGGGACCCACAAAAGTTATAACACAACCCTGGCTCAGCCTTCCTAGCCCAAGGTGATTACCTTGGAGACCCTTTTGTGGGGCCCAAGAACTCCATAGTACACTGCCTGAAAACCACTACACTCTCCTAAGGATTGTGAGATAAAAGAAAAAAAGGACTTGTTTTGAATATCCCCAAAGAATAGAACATAGACAACTATTCAAGATGCTGCAGAGGAAACTCCTTGAATGAAGGTAAGTTGGCATCCCCTTCCAGTGCCAATAGTCTATGATTCTCAATAGTTGTTGAATTTGTCTTTTTAATGTCCAAACACAGATCCCAATGTTTCTCCAACTAAATTTTCCTTCTGCATTGAAGGTGAGATGACAGAGAGCCAAACAAGAGATTGAATTATTCTGAGAAAACTACCCTGGGCCTGATCTGTAAATTAAGGGCAATGGAATTTTGGGGCCTTTTTACCTCTGAAATTCTTAGATTTAAATAAGAAAGATAAAAAGGAAATGAACTATATGAAGATGTAGAAAATAAACAGTTGTTTTTTACAGTAGTGTTTCTTACATTTTAGAAAACAGCAAAATCTTTTATGCTACCTTCATTTCTAGATTTTTTTTAAAAAAAATGATAGAGACTGCAAGTTGCTCATCAAAATCAATTTTCTCTTCTTCCTAGGCACACACCTGGACTACATTTCCCAGCATCCCTTGTGTGTGGCTGAGATGTGGCCATGTGACTGAGTTTAGCCAATGAAAGATGAACAGAAGAGCCGTGTGTGCCATCTCTAGGCCTGACCAATGAAAAAGCTCCATGCCTAGTACTTCATCCTCTTTTTCTCATACAGCTCATGATTAGGTAACTGCATGGAGCAGCAACCTCAGCACACTCCCACCCATCAGAACGTCTCTTGACTGTTAAATCAGCAGAATATGTTTAATAGAAATCAACTTCTATTTTGTTGAGCCATTACATGTTTGGATCTATTCGTTACTAAGATCTGACATGCCCTAATTATACAACCCCCAAACTCAAATTTAACTTTCTTTTCAAATACCTAATAAAAAATTAGTGATCAATACAGTATATCTAAAGAAGTCCCTGAAGTCAAATAATCTAGGCAATAATCACAGTTGCCTTGAAATATGTGTAGAACAAATGCATTTAAATAATGACCCAGTTTATCTACCAAAATGTAACTTTTGATATAAGACAAATAGAACTTTGCACTTAGATGTGGTCTCTGTGAATACATCTGATAATGTATTTTTTTTGTCTTCTCTTTGATACTTCCAAGGAGCTTCTTATTTATGTTTCATGAATATTGTTTCTAATGAAGGAAAAAGAACCAATGACCCCATCTAGGCCAGAAGTAATGTCTTCTTTTCTGATTCCAAATACCACAGGATCACCCTTGTGGAATCCTTCTGATTTACTGTGTCATCTAGTTATTTTGTGCCTGTCTTGTCTTCCTAAAGAATGCTGATGTGGGGACATCAATCGCTGTCTGCTTCACTCCTACTCTGGCCAATGAGAATCTGCCCTGCCCACAACCTCTGCTGTCCAACAAGCTGAACCTAATCCAAGTAAAGCCAATCCTCAGGCTGGCTGGCAATTTGCTGGCCTGACACCAAGAGAGGGACTGGACAATCTATGTCTGTCCCTCAAAAATGAGGAGTAGGGAAAGTGAGAGAATGAGAGAATTGCTAGTGGAGCCAGATGGTGAAAGGAAGCATCAGAGTTGAATTAGGGCCATGACAAGTGCAAACCATGTACAAGCTAAATTTACAAAGAAGGTGAAAGAGCACAGAAAGTAAGAAAGGGCTGCACTTGATAGAGACAGAAGATTAAAGCAGATGAACACAGGATGCAGAAACATACACAGAGTGAAAATGAGCACACAACTGGATTTAAGAAGCCCACTCTTAGATCCTAAAAAATTTCCACTTTAAGCACTGAAGCAAGTTAAGGGGTTTCTTTGTAACCAAAGTACCTCACCAGATTAGCTTTCTGGTTCATCGTTGTGTGCCCCAACGATATTAGCCCACCTATAGCAGTACTAATGATTTTCAAGTGAAAAAGGATTCCTTTGATTCATTCATGCATTCATTTGCTTACTTATTCATTTAATAAATAATCAAATTTGTTAAGCATCTACTGTGTACCAGCTGAGGATATAGCTATGAGCAAGACAGCCAAGGTCTAAACCCATGTGTAACATACATTCTGATAAGGAGTAGAAATTAATAAGTAAGCCAATAAGCAAACAAAACATGTAGCAGGTGCTCTGAAAGAAACAATCAGGATGATATGAGACATTAGTGGAGGGAGATGGAGAGGATCTTTAGTAGGATGGTCAGAGGAACCCCTCTAAGATGATGTTTAAGCAGAGTATTTTGAATAGAAATCAACTTCTATTTTGCTGAGCCATCACATATTTGAATCTATTCATTACTAAGATCCGGTATGCCCTAATTATACAACCTCCAAACTCAAATCTAACTTTCTTTTAAAATACCTAAGAAAAGTTAGTCATTAACACAGTATTTTTAAAGTCATCCTTTAAAAATACTGAGCAATGTGAAGGAGCCAACTATGAGAAGAGCCGGAGGGAGAGCCGTCTGCACCAAAGCTAGAACAGAGGTCCTGAGGCTGGACTGAGTTGAAGGGATCCAGGAAAGGAGTAGAGGTCTAGAGCATGGTAAGTAAAATAAAGATGAAATCAGAAAGAGAGAGCACCCGGAAGGGAGACCACCTTGGAACAGTATGGAGGCATATGGAAGCTGTATGGTTAAAGTGAGGACTAATGAGAAATCCATTTAGCAGTATTTCCACTGACTGTTTCAACTCCCTTTGCACATATCAAGGTAGGATTGATGTTTCATGTGTACACACCAATACAACCAGAGTCCATTCTTATGGGTCAGTGCACATGCTATACCAGCTGTTAAGTATTTTGAGCATTATCCTTGCATCAGCGCCAACTATGTGATAAGACAGAATTGCAGACCCAGTGCAGGGGGTAAGAGAGGCATAATAAGCATCTGCAGTTCATAATCAAATTAGGTAATAGAGACATAAATGAATAACTCAGCCACGACACATCAAGCCTTTCTTGCATTAGCAATAAAAATAGCGTGCTTTGAAAATAAGGGGAAGGAAGCAAAAGGAATTGAGAAATGACTCTCACCAGAAGTGAGAGCTGAACTAGCACTTGAAGCTGTAATGGGATAACAGAGTGCAGGAGAGTAATTTGTATGAGCCGCAGAGGGAAAACCCTGAGCACAAACGCAGAGGCTGCACATAGGGACCTACATGGGGAGCAGTGAACAGACTGGCATCGAGGGGAGGCAGGAGGGGACACAGAGTGAAGTGTGGGAGCAAAGGTAAGGCTGGGAATACTGACTGGGACAAGACCGGAAGGGCTATGGATGCCCGCCTCAGACTCCACTTTCTTCTATCGTCCACAGCAACCATCTGAGAAGCGCCATGACAGCACCATGTGTAAGTACAGACCTTGAATCTCAGCTCCTCCGCTCTCCAGTGGTTGGAGCTGGGAAAATATCATCCGAGTCACAGTCCTCTCATCAGTAAAGCTGGCAAAATACCAAACCTCACCCAGTGGTTGACGATGAGGTAAAATAACAGGTATAAATGCTAAGTACTATAGTATTTCACCGTGATGGAAGATTGCTGAGGAGAGTAGTAAGGAAGAGGGACTGGAGGCAGGGAAGGGCAGCATCAGAGAGATCATATTTAAATAATCATCTCTATAGCTGAAAAGAATCCTAAATGTCACTGAATTTTACCCTGTCATTTTACAGATAAAGTAAGGCTCAAAGAGGGGGCATTACTTGCTCAAACTCAGGTATGGAACTCCCAGTACAAATTTCTTTCCCGCCCACACTGCCACCCTGCCCTCCCAATATCTTTTCCATACCTATTAGCCAGCCAACAACTCGGGTCCAAAACAGAACAAAATTTACAATGTGTGCTGGCTTCAGTGACGGGACACCTAGAATTTAAGCCAAACTAGAAAAGGATGCCAGTTTGTTGACTCAAAGCACGGTGCCCAGCATGACAAGCCATCTTTGCCCCGCAAGCCAACATTTGCAAACCTTGAAGCCCATGATTCATTCCTGTCTGAACCCGAGTCTTCGAGGGGGCCTGGTCGAAAATGGCCCCTGGACCTGCGGCAGCTCATCCCCATTTGACGCTAATCACATGTGACTGCTTGAGTTAAGGAGGCATCATTAAAAGTACATTAAGTTTAATTATGCCGGCAGTGTCAGGCAGGGAGACACGCAGCTTAATGCAGAATGCATAATTAGATAAAACGTAATCCATTAGATTCTTATTTGTTAAGAAAATGTGTCTCATCCATAAGTGTCACCACAAATAGCGGCTGGGAAACACCTCCCAGGTGAGAGCATTTCCACCACCCATGAGGCCTTCAGTGATATATACTGCCATGAGATACCAACACAAGGATGCCTCTAACATCTACAAGTGAGCCACAAATGAGGGCAAGCTTCGGGATTCCAAAGGCAAGGGACCCAGCTTCCTTCTGCCCCTTGTGTAGTACGACAAGAGTCCTGGGATAGAAGTCAAGAGACTTGGCCTCTGTTACCTCCTCAGCCACTTCCTATCTGTGATATTTGGGCAAGTTCTTTAACCTCTATACGCCTTGGTTTCCTCACCTATAAAATGAAGTTAATTATTTCAATTATTGTAATTGCCTCACAGGGTTGATGTGAGAATTAAACGAGATAATCCATGTAAAGTGCTTAGAGCAGCGAATGCCTGGAACATGTCACGTACTCAGGAAATGGCAGTTGTTGCTGCCTCGTCATCATCATCCTCATCACCACCATTCCATCACCCCCACTGTGCAAACAAAGCACTTTTCTTCTCTGAGCCTCTCTTCCATTATAGAACAAGATGGTCACATTTAGTTCTCTCTAAGGTATTTTTTTTTTGCTGGGAGGGTATTCATACTTTTATCACATTCTCAATAGGGTCCCCAAAGTGTTGGGTACAACTGTGCATCTTGGGTTTTGGGGCCACTACTCCTTTGAGAATCTGATGAAGGACTATGAATCCCCATCCCAGGAAACATACGTGCATGTACACACAAACACAGACACATAAGCTCGACATTCAATTTCAAGATCTTGGGACCTGCCTGAAATCCACTTGTCCCCACATGTGTCCATGAATTCCAGGGCAGGAAGCTCTGCTCTGCAGTTCCCTTTTGGCTGCCCATCTTGGTGGGCCATGGAGCCTCCACGTCCTGTCTGCGCAATGGGGCTGACCAACCCTGCTAAACCTCGCATACTGCATTTGCAAATGCAGACAGGGCAGACGATGATGAGGGCTCTGCGCTCAGACTGGATTCAAACTCCAGCTCTGCTTCCTGTGAGCTCAATATTCCCGGGCATGGCACTTTAACCTCTCTCTGTCACAGTTTCTTCTGATTGTTGGAAGACTTGAATGAGATCATGAGTGAAAAGGACAGAGAGCACATAGTAAACCCTCAGGCAATTTTAGCCACATTATTATTACTATTTTTTTTTAAAACTTTGAGGACACCTAATCGAACCTCCTCATTTTATAGATGGTAAATCTGAGACCCAAAAAATCATTCAGAGAACAAACATTTAGCACCAGCCACAATGGAAGGACCTTTAAAATATTACCAAAAAAAAAAAAAAAAAGGAGGCCACTGGACATGTGGAGATTTAAACACACACACGAAGAACTGGAGCTGCAGTGGGATGCCAGGGCCCAGGGCAAACAGACAGCAGTGCTTGCCAACACCAGTCACATTGCTCAGAGGCCATAAACAAAGCAGTCACTGGAAAATCACTGCCTGGAAGCGTGGTATATACCGAAGCCCACAGCTAGGCAGGACTGACCAGGGAAAGGGGTTGGCTGCCTGGGTTTCATCACACCTGTCTCCCTGGGCTGGCAACCTCTCATCTCAGCCCTCCATGGCAACTGGTCCCCATCCCAAAAGTTCAGCTGCGCCAAGTGCATTTGTCCTACTAATGCCTGGCAGGTAAAGGGTCTGAACCACCTCAAGTTACTCTGACAAAGTCAAAGCATCAGATGCTTTTTTAAAACATGCCTTTCAAGCAGTTACCTGTGAGGGGGAATTTCAAGGAATCCCCTGATAAAGAAAACCAGATCAGTGCCCCTAGGGCTTCAAGTCCCTCCCCTCAAGAGTCAAGTGGAGACGAAAGCAAGGCACAGGTAAAGCACGTCCAGGTTCGATGCCCACCAGTAAGTATAGCAGAGGATTTCCCAGCATTGGCTTGGAGCCCAGCGATCTGTGTTCAAATCCAAGTTCCTCCACTTGTGCAAGTTGCTCTAACTATTTCAAACCTCAAATGGCTCATCTGTGAAGTGGGGATAACGACAGAACCTGCTTCCAAGATTCATCATGCTCTTGAAGCACAGCACCTGGCACAAAGTAGTGCATAAACAATTACTGTACTTGTTAAAATTTTTAAAAATAAAATCCTTGTGTCCTGACTGCTTTCCATCTTAGGGTCCCCAGAGTGCATCCTCAGAACACCAAAATATCAATTCTGACGATCAGAGATCTTTGCTTAAAGAAACCAGAATCCATAAGTCTTAAACCTCTGTCCACTTGTTCTGGCTTCCACAAATACTGTGGAAAATACCGTGATGTGTGTTTTTTCTCTTTAGAAGCACTTTCTCAGCTTGTCTTAGAGGAATGTTTCTTACCTGTCTCAGATAGATAAAACATCATGATCCTTATTACACAGGGTCTAAGAATCATTGTTACCTGTAGGTACACTTTCAAAGAGAACTGATCAGGAGTTTTTGCTAAAGGGGTTACCAGAAGAAATAAGCTTAAGAAGAGCTGTATTAGACAAATAAAATGGTTATTTACCACAGGTCTTCTCAGCTCCTTTATAGTGTTAATGTGCACTGATGTTCTCAAGGTGAGGGTCTTTCTTTCCTGGCTGTTTCTTCCTATTCCCTTTGAGGACCCTCCCTCTCTACCTCTCTTGTCTGTTGATGGCCCAGATTATGAGTCCTCTTTTTGTCTATATGCCCTCCCTCTGGGTGATCTCAAACAATCTTATGACTTGAAATGCCGCTATAAGAAGACAACACACAAAACTCGACCCCCAGGGCTCTGAGCTGTAGCTCTTGATTTGATTCCGAATTGACAGGCCCCCTGAGACGTCTTACTCATGGATGCCTCACACACAAGCTGTCCAAAGCAGGAGTCTTGAACCCACCCTCCACCACCACCCAGCTCCCCTGTCTTCCTCATCTCAGTAAATGGAACTCCCATCTGCCCAGTTTTCAAGTCAATAACTTGGGAGCCAGTCTCTGTTTTCTTTGACATCTACATCCACTTCATTTGCAAATTTTGTAGATTTTTTTCCTCCAGAATAGATGTCAATTATGTCACTTTCCTCCATCACCACTGCTACCATTTAATCTACACAAGTATCTCCTCCCCAACTGCTGCAACAACCTCTTCACAGGCCTTCCAGATTCCACTCCTGCATCCCACCAGTCCACTCTCTACACGGCATCAACGTGATGAGCCAAGTTAATGTGAGCCAATCTTCTGTTTAAAACCTTCTTTACCTCCCCAGTATCCCTCAAAATAAGAACCAAATATCTCACTATTCTTTACTGGGCCCTTGCTGAGCTGGGTCCTCCTCATCTCTCCAACATCCTATCAGATGCCACCCAAGCACTTTAAGTTTCTCTCAGATTAAATCATCTTTTGGTTCCCTCACATAAATGCTATTTACTTTCTCTTTCATCTACCTAGAATGCTTCCCCCTGCCCCTCCACCCCCATCTGGCTCCTTTGAATCTTAATGTGCACATCACTTCCTGTAACAGGTCTTCTGCAACACACACACCCTATCCCAAATGGGCTGGGTACCCTTCTATTGTGCTCCCACAACCCCTGGTATTTTCCTAATCAAAGTTCTTTTCGTACCAGTTATAGTTAACTGAGCACTTTTCTTCTCCCATCACACCTTTTCAGGGCAGGAACTACAGTCATGCCCCACATAATGACATTTTTCAGTCAATGACGGAGCATGCACCAATATGACAGTGGTCTCAAGATTATAATACCGTATTTTTACTGTACATTTTCTGTTTAGATATGTTAGGACATACAAATAATTTCCATTGTGTTACAGTTGCCTACAGTATTCAGTACTGTAACATGCTGTACAGATTTGTGGCCTAAGAGCAATAGGTTATACCATATAGCCTAGGTGTATAGTAGCCTATACCAGCTAGGTTTGTGTAAGTACACTCTAGGATGTTCACACAACAAAGAAATCTCATAACGATGTATTTCTCAGAACATATCCCAGTTGATGAATAAGACATAACTATATATTGTTTTCATATTTATAATCTGATTGCCTTGAATAATACATAGCACAGCCTAGATGCTCCTTAGGTGTTATAAAGAACTATAAGAAGGAAGAAGAGAGGAATGGAAATTCTCCAGGTAAGAGGGTTTGAATGCAGACATGAACAGCATGAGGTGAATATGATGATAATACTTTGTGGGTTGCCATGTTCTTGGCTATGTAGAAAGAGTCCAGGTTCCAGAGGTCCATGGACACCATCCCTAGGAACAATAACACCACTATACACAGTCCAACAAATACTATATGTAACAAGATGGGATCAAAAGAATGCTTGGCTGGGAGTCTCATGACAGATTCAAGCCCTTACTCTTCTATTAATTAGCTAGCTGACCATTTCTTAAAGCTCAACTTCCTCCTTTGTAAAGAGGGGTTAGACTAGGGGTCTTTTAAATGTCTTTTTATGAACCTCCAGTCTATGGCACAACAGCCTACTTGCCAAACATTTTTCATGCCACTTACTTAGTTCATGCATTTTTCACATATCCTTGGTTCTACTTTCTGGTGAACACTTGACACATTCTTCAAGACCTGCCTCAAATATCATCTTCTCTGAGAAACCTTCTAACTTATCACTAGGATGAGATAATCCTTCCTCCACTTAGTATTACCACGCAAATGCATACATGCTTTTGTTAACACTTCCCACATTATAACCCTTTCTATAATGTGATTGCATCCATAATATTTTGTATATATAAAAATAGTGACCAAGGATGTCTGGATTTCAATAATGGCAGAGTAGCTTGTGTGAGACTAACCCCCAGTTGGTAACAATTATAAGCTCTGGAGAAGTATCTTTAAACAACTGTTTGAAGATTCTACAGAGTAAGTAAAAGCAACCAGAAACTAGAGGTGAATTAAACCTTGAAGGATGGGATCATTCATGGCTGAAATCCACAACTATTTGCATTTCTTTTTTTTTTTCTCCCCACAAGGTCACTGCCACTTTTTGGAATTTGATGGTGCCTTAAGCTCAGGTTTGTCTCAGTTCTGGCAACCAATCAGAGCTGCCCATCCTAAATGGGAGAGGTCCCAAAGAGGATATGCCAGTAGTGAGAGAAGGTTAGCTAGGAGTTTCTGCCCAAGGAACCTGTGGAAAAAACCTCCTGTGGTATGGTGTGGCTCAATAGTCACTCTGATTTGATGTGTCCTTTAGCTGAGTTCCAGAACAGAGTTTCGAGGGCTGGGGATGGTAGTTCCACCTCCTCCCTTTGTCTCTGGCTATCCTTGGGAATATTTCTCCTTTCAGGCATTCCTTCCTTTCCATGGGTTAAGGCATGGACAGGTCTCCTGTCAGGGAAACCAACATGGTGGGTAAGCTGGTTGTGCACCTCAATCTTACTTTTTCCATTGTAGAAATTGTGAGCCAGAAGGAAATTTTTCATGTATGTGGTGCCAGGCAGACTCAGGAGAGGGGCATTGAGGACATGGAAGTACAATCCTCTTAGTATCTGATCAAAGATTTTCCACTTCTCTGTGGCCCCAGCAACTGTCTCATCCTTACATTTGAGTTCTGGGTTATTTTCTGGTTATAATCTTAGTCCTGTATACTAGTTTTTGGTTTTCTGTGGGGGGAGTGAAGCCAGACTTCAAGCCAGCTGACCAGACTTCAAGCTATACTACAAGGCTACAGTAACTAAAACAGCATGGTATTGGCACAAGAACAGAGACATAGACCAATGTAAAAGAACTGAGAACCCAGATATAAAACCATCCTCATATAGCCCTCTAATATTTGACAAACAAGACAAAAACACACATTGGGGAAAAGAATCCATATTCAACAAATCGTGCTGGGAAAACTGGATAGCCACATGTAGAAGACTGAAACGGGATCTTCACCTTTCACCTCTCACAAAAATCAACTCATAGTAGATAACAGACTGAAACCCAAGGCATGAAACTGTAAGAATTCTAGAAGAATATGTTGGAAAAACTCTTACAGACATTGGCCTAGGCAAAGAATTTATGAAGAAGACCCCAAAGGCAATCACAGCAACAACAAAAATAAATAAATGGGACCTGAACAAATTAAAAAGCTCCTGCACAGCCAAGGAAACTAACACGAGAGCAAATAGACAACCTACAGAATGGGAAAAAATTTTCCCATGCTACACATCTGATAAAGGACTGATAACTATACTCTATATAGACCTCTGGAAAATCATCAAGAAAAAAATCAAACAACCCTAATCAAAAAGTGGGCAAAGGACATGAACAGAAACTTTTCAAAAGAAGACAGACTAATGGCTAACAAACATATGAAAAAATGCTCAACATCTTTAATTATCAGGGAAATGCAAATCAAAACCACAATGAGATATCACTTAACTCCAGTGAGAATGGCCTTTATCAAAAAGTCCCAAAACAATAAATGTTGAGTGGATGCAGAGAGATAGGAACACTCATACACTGCTAGTGGGACTGCAAACTAGTACAACCTCTGTGGAAAGTAATATGGAGATACCTCAAAGAGCTACAATTAGAACTACCACTGGATCCAGCAATCCCATTACTGGGCATCTATCTACCCAAAGGTAAAAAAGACATTTGCACTATAATGTTTATAGCAGCACAATTCACAATTACACAGATGTGAAAACAACCCAAGTGTCCACCAATACATGAGTGGATTAATAAAATGTGGTATATGTATACCATGGAATTCTACTCAGCCTCAAATAACAATGGTGATCTAGCAGCTCGTGTATTATTCTGGATAGAGCTGGAACCCATTCAACTAAGTGAAGTATCACAAGAATGGAAAAAAAGCACCACATGTACTCACCATCAAATTAGTATTGACTGATCAACACTTATGTGCACAGATAGTAGTACCATTCATCGGGTGTCAAGCAGGTTGCAGGGGGGGAGGGGATGGGTATATTCTCACCTAATGGGTGCAGTGAGCACCGTCTGGGGCATGGACACATTTGAAGCTCTGACTCAGGTAGGGCAAAGGCAATATATATAACCTAAACATTTGTACCCCCGTAAGATGATGAAACAAAAATAAATAAATAATAAAAAAAATAACTAGCACATAACATCAGGTACCGATAAATGCTGTGAAGAAAGATAAAGCAGCCTGAGGGGCTAAGGAGTGACCGGAGCTGCTGTTTTACAATGAATGGTTCATGTAGTCATTATACTGAATGACAGGAGACCAGTGAGCAGAAACTAGAGCGAAGTAAAGCAGACAGTCTTAGAAATAACCAGGGGAAGAACTTCCAGGCAGAGGGAAAGAGCGTGTGCAAAGGCTCAAAAATGGTAACGTATTTGTCAAATTCAAGGAACAGCGAAGAGGCCAATGGTAGCAAGAGTTCAGATAATGTGGGGCCCTATGGGCCTCAGGAAGAACACTGGTGTTTATTTTGAGAGATAGAAAGCTGTTAGGGGGGTTTATGCAGAGAATAGCTTGATTGGACTTCTATTTAAAAGAGTCGCTCTTGGCTGCTGGGGTGGGGGTAGGTAGCAGGAAGAGGGTTTAAGCAGGAAGGCCAGTGGCAGTTTGTTACAATAGACCATGCAGTAGAGATTGGTGGGCTGGTCCAGGGCATTCGTGGTAGGATGGTGAGAAGAGGTCAGATTCTAGGTGTATTTCCAAGAAGGATTGGTTGCTGGATAGAAAGTGGAATATAGGCCGGGCATGGTGGCTCACGCCTATAATCCTAGCACTCTGGGAGGCCGAGGTGGGTGGATTGCTCGAGGTCAGGAGTTTGAGACCAGCCTGAGCAACAGCAAGACCCCGTCTCTACTAAAAATAGAAAGAAATTATCTGGCCAACTAAAATATATATAGAAAAAAAAAAATTAGCCGGGCATGGTGGCGCATGCTGTAGTCCCAGCTACTTGGGAGGCTGAGGCAGGAGGATCACTTAAGCCCAGGAGTTTGAGGTTGCTGTGAGCTAGGCTGATGCCACGGCACTCACTCTAGCCCAGGCAACAAAGTGAGACTTTGTCTCAAAAAAAAAAAAAAGAAAGAAAGAAAAGAAAGTGGAATATAAGGTAAAGAAAGGAGACAGGGATAACCTCAAGGATGTGGATGGAGCAGGAAGGGCGCTTGCAAAGAGACCAGAGCATCTGGATTTTAATTCTTCACCCTCCTTATAACCTGTCATACTACCCCACCTCCCCTGTGTGTGTTGGATGATAAATCTTTAAAGTGGGATTAACCACACCGGCCATGTCTTTAAGAACCATGTGAAGATCCAATCAAACTCAAAGGCTGCAGCAGCACAGACCACCAAAAGATTATCCTTTATTCATCGCCAAACACAGAACCTCTGTGAATTGCTGTCGCTGCCTCACCGCCCGCCTGGTCTTGCCCTCCTCCCTGGGCTGCAGTGATGCGGCAAGTCATAAACAACGCTGACACAGAAACCACTGCTGTCTCTGGCAGTGGACAGGATGTGGCACACGATGAGTGATGACGGCCCGGCAACCAGATTCAGGTGGCTCGGAAGAGTCGCTCACTTTCCTGTCACCCCTGAAAGTGCCCGAGGGAGCAGATCAGGGGCTTTCCAGGGACACTGCCTCTGCCACTAGCTGCCCCTTGCAAAATGGCCACAGTGCAGCGTGCTGTGCTGCTTCATTGTGATGTGCTCCCGGGCTGTAGGGTGAGAAGTCTTGGCACTCATGGGGAAAATGTAATTTCAATTTAAGTAAAGCAGAAATGGTCCCCTGCACTCCCTGTCTCCACTTTATTTTCTTCATACCCCTATCACCACCTGACATACAGTAAGTTTTACTTGTTAACTGTTATTCCCACCTGTAAACTATAAGCTCCTTGAGGGCAGAGACCTCTCTGCCTCTCTGTCTGCTGCTCCCTCATAAATGCCTGAAAGAGGAACTGACACTGAGCAGGGGCTCAATATATCTTTGCTGGATTAATTGATGGATAGCTTTTTGAAAAGGTCTTAGCCATTTTGGGAGATCACATTCAAGATTTTCTTTCTTTTATACAAACGTATAGACATTCAAAAAATTAGCATACAAGTTCAGGGAGTTTACAGAAACCCTGAAATCCATCTATAAATCAATCCCCTCAATTAAAAATCCACAGGATAATGGAGAGAGCCTAAACCAGCAGCCCCAGATTTTAGCATCAAATTCAGATTCACCAATGACTTGCTTTGTGGCTTTGAGCAAGTCATTCCTGCCATCTGGACCTCACTCTACTAATCTGGAAAATGTCTAGAATGTACAAGGCGGTTTATACTGTCCCTTTTTAGACCTAATATTGTTAATTCTCTAGTGCTATAGAAGCAAAATTCTCTAATCCAAATTTTTCACTGTGCAGATGGAAAAATTGAGACTGAGAAAAGAAAGTACTAGCTATCACCCCAAAATGACTCTGTTTTGATCTGGAATTTTTTCCCATTAGCCAAGACTGTGTGTCTTCCTGCTCTTCCATGGATAAGATGTGGCTTCCAGTTCAAGGCTTAGTCAATCAATCTTTTCTTATTGATCTGACCCAATTCTGGATCCATGTTAAGTTAGTCACTTATGGTTGATGGGGAAGAAAAGGGAAAGCATAGCAGTCTTCTTACCAACTCAGCTATCCTTACCAGCCCATTTTGTTGTGTAATTCGTTATCAAAGAGACTCATCCACACGGTATAAATTCAAGGTCATGACCAGGTGAGACAGGTTAGATTTAAATAGAAGAAGTTATTTTCGAATAAGGAAAACCCAAGAGTCAATGCCTGGCAGAGTGCCTGGTTCATGGTAGATACTCATTTGCTTGAGGAAAGGATAGAAAAAAGGGGGGACACTAGATGCCCTAAAGTTGTTTCTACATCTAACTTTCAGATTCTATGAAGACCAAAGCATGGGGAGGATGCTTCATATACCTTCCACCGTCCCAGTATTTTCTGTGTGCTACCTCCCGTAGTTACAGACTAGGACCCTGAACTACAACCACATGCAGATACAACAGCTTCGTTACTGCATTAGTTTCCTGTGGCTACTGTAACTAATTACCAAATTTGGAGGCTTAAAACAACAAAAATGTTTTCTCTCACAACTATAGAGGCCAGTAATTTGAAATCAGTTTCACCGAGCTGAAATCAATGTTGGCAGGACCACATTTCCTCCCAGGGCTCTAGGGTAGAACCCGTTCCTTGCCTCTTCCAGTTTCCAGTGGCAGCCGACATTCCTTGGCTTGAAGCCACATCACTCCAATCTCTGCCTCCGTGGCCACATTGCCTCCTACTCTTCTGTATGTTGAAATCTCCCTCTGCTGCACTCTTACAAGGACACTTGTGAATGAATTTAGGGACACCCGGGTATCTCAGAATGATCTTACCTCAAGATTCTTAATCATATCTACAAAGATTTTTTTTCCAAGTAAGGTAACATCTGTAAGTTCTAGGAACTGGGATGTGGACATATCTTTGGGGGGCCACTTTCCAGCCTACCACAGTTGTATTCAGAGATGCTATGCCAGAATGGCTCTCCTAGACAGGGACACCTCTGTCCCCACTGTTACCTGCGTGTGAAGACAGATTCTTCTTTTTCAATTATTCTCTTTGAATACAATTTCAGAAAGCATTTCAATGCTTTTTACCACTGTAATTATTTTGAAAGGGGGGAATAAGAGAAGAGAATGAAGAAGAGGCCACTTCTTCCTTGTTGGGAGAGGAACAAATGATTTTATGCTGGCTGGGCTGGATCATTAGAATCAGATCCATAGATAGAAGGTCAGACAGGCTGGGTAAATTATAGCTAAAATGAAGTTTGTGAACACAGCATAGCAGGAGAGGCATGAGCCACTGTCCTCATAGTTCAAGGTAAGAGGCCCAAAAAGACATTGGGAAAAACCAGAAATAGAAAGGTGGTAAAGGCCTTTGGAGCCAATTTTTTTTAGAGAATTTCAGTGGCTTTGTACGATGTGCCGAGTTCTGCATAGTCAACCTCTCTTTACATAAAGAGACCCCAATCTCAGATCAGGTTCTTTCCCTGGTGGGACAAGTGGCCAATGCAGGGCATCTACACTCCCCTGCCCAGCCCCAGCTCAATGCCCTGGCTGCAGTGCCCCAGCGGAAACCCACCAAGCTGCCCAGCACTTGCCTCGCAGGACACAGGGTGGATAGAGAGATAGAAGCACGAGAGGAGATGCCTTTAAGTGTGCCTCAACAGCACTGTTACGTCCCTGGAAGTGAGAACCGTAAAAAGGAAATCGCAGATGAAATAAGAAAATTTTCAAAACCGAACGGTGCCCCAGATTGGTGGCCTTGCAATAAATGCACTGCACTTGCTGTGCAAATTCCCATAATTGGCTAAGAAATCACACAGCTGGGGCTTTCACTCAGCCCAGGGAGACGGAATGACTTGCAGTCCTCACAAACAGACATTTTTCATGTCTCTCCCCAGGGTAGGCTGAATATTTGCTGCCACACAGAGCTTATTACTGCCCCAATTTGTTCTTTTTGCATTTCTCAGGAGACAGGACACCACTGAAAAATATTCCTCTCTTATAAAGGCCAATGTGTCTTCCTGCTGGCCTCCTCCAAAGACTTCTTGCCAGTTTCTCTCTCAGCTGTCCTCTTCCAAATCACACTGCCAACAGCCAAGAAGGCCCACACCATTTTGCCCCTGGGTTATTAAAATAGACTTCTCATTGATCTCCCTTCTCCACTCCCACTCCAGCCGCCCATCGTGCACATCCTGCAGTTATATGTCGGTTTCATCATGTCACCGCCCCCTGTGAAGTACCCCCACTGCCGGCCACCACAGTTCTGGGAGGAGCGTCCAGCAGCTGTCAGGCCTAGCACTAAGTATCATGACGTGAAAAACACCTATGCAAACAATGTTGCAAACAATATACTGCTTTTATATATTAGACCAAATTCAAAGTTATACTTATAATAAAGTCAATGTCACTGACTCATCTTAATGGACTTTCTCAAGTTAGAGAAAAAGGGGTGAATTCTTTTAGCCAGCAAAGTGGGAAATTCATATGACTCATGGCCTCCTATTTGTACATTTCAAGGCAATTACAAATTACCGAAATGTTATAAATTTGATTTTACAGTGATTTTCATTTGTTAGAGTTTTACTCACATAGTAAAGTTACATGTTTTAGAGTTTTACTCGCATAGTATGTAGTTGAACCATATATATTAAGTTTCTGTTTGTTATCTCATCTTGTAATAATAGTTTGAAGAGCTTTCACCTGATTTAAATAATAAGTGTTGGATAGTAAGTATAGGAAGGAAGGGAGTCCAAGCCAATTTAGATAAATGTTAATGTGCCAAAAGCCAGCACACTGAATGATCAGGCGGCCATGTCATTCACGTGAAGCTGTCAGTGATAGAGAAAGTTCACTACAGCTTTGAACATGAGCCTCAAACCACAAGTCACAAGATCATAATGCAGGTGTAGACACAATTGAGCTGCTTCTCATGTCGGCAACTCTACACAGCAGGCTCAGCACAAGATTTATGACGTTTCAAGGAGATGTAACAAATCTTCTGAATATGCTGAGAAGGTCAGCTAATTTTTAATAAGGAAAACATTAGAGATAAATGAAAGAAGAGTAAGCAGTTTATTTTCCTCTTCATTTTACATGGATAAGAATACCATAAGAACTATCCATGGTATCAACAAAGCTCCTAGTACATCAAATGCAAGGTGATGATGGAAGTAAAATTAGCAAAAACATACACATATTAATGGTGTCAAAACTGGTAAATTCTATAGGTTTTATTATTTAACAATGTAATATAACAGGATTTATATATTGCCTACTCTTTCATAGAACATTCTTGCTTTTATGGAAGTGGAATAGAAAAAAACAAAACATTTTCTAAGATAAAATTTAATTGTGAAATGAATAAATTAGTCAACTTTCCCTATAAATAGCAATATTTTGAGAACTTTAAGTGGTTCGTTTTCTTGCTTGCATGTTTGTTAAATTCTTTTGTGAATACCAAAACAAAAAAGTTATGGCACTAATTGCTTTATTGCCCTGAAAATGTGAGTTTTGTGTCTACTAGGAAGAGGATGAGTTGAGAGGGGGTATCAAAGTCTACACATGCTTATGACAGTGTGTTGTGCATATAAATATCAAAAGTCATATGTCTCATCAAGTAAACAAAATAGTAGAGAACTATGGATTGGTTTTACACTATCAAGTCTCAATCACTCTTTTCAGTCTTAGCGTCCGGATTCACCCATTGGTACCATTTGCATCATCTAAATTGCTCACTGCCCACATAATGGGTCTTGCTCCATACCTCTCTGGCTTTGTCCCCGGCTCTCCTCTACCTGGAAAGTCCTTCCTGCTCCCCTCCACACCTAAGCTCAGGTCCTGCCTCTTCCATGAAGCCTCCCCTGGGACCAACAGTTCTCCTACTTCAGTGCACATAAAAGCATGGGGGGACAGAAAGCATATTTAAAATACTGAACCACTTCCTCAAGATTCTGACTTAGTGGGACCTTAGTTCAAGAATCTTCATCTTAACACCTCAATGAGTCTGAAGAGAGTGATTTAACTGGTGATCTTGTCCTCCAATTAACACTTATAAACATCCACTCAACCAAACCTCATTCTATCCAGTACTATCCTGTGTCTCCAACTGGATTGTCTCCCCGCTTAGATCTGCCAGCACATGGAAAGTGCACAATAAACAGAAGATGATGTTGATGGATATTCAACATGAATAATGCACCATATCTAATGGAGAACTTCAGGCTTGGCATCTCCTCTTCCCACACATGGCATGCCGCCTCCCGTCCTCATGCTCTGGGCATAGTTCATTCCCACTGCAAATCATCATAGCAACTCTGAGGCTAATGTAGAAAGGAGAAAGACCACTCGGCTAGAGAAGGTTGAGGATAGATTTAACGATAACGGCACTCTGTTGGCTGAATGATAATGTCCAATTGATTTCCCTAAAGGTAGTACACACAAAAAAGGTATTACATTTTCCAGAAAGGGAGATTTATTAATAGATTAAATATACTAAACACATCCCCGACTAGAATGCTAATTAGGCTGGAATGGGATATAGAGCCACATTCTATCTCTGGAGGATCAGAGAGTTATCAGAGCTGGGAGAAAATGTAGTAATCTATCTACATGCACACAGCAGCCCTGCGGCTGGGGAAAATGTATGTGTCTCCTGCTATCCTCGGATAGCTTGTCCTGGACCTACTAGTATCTTTGACTTCTGGAACCTTGCCCATCAATAATGCCCTTGTTCATGCTTTTTAAAAATTGAGTGGATTTTCTTGTAATAATAAAAATATACACAGTCTCTTTTCTGCTAGACATGAGCCAGCAGTCTTTTTCCAGCTCCTGTAAGGGTAGGGAGGGACAACCTGACCACAAAGGCACTTGGAGAAGTTGAGCTGAAAGATGGGTCCACAGGACAGCAAGCACGATCTGGACCAAGTTGAGCTGTACTTTCTAGTTTAAATGAGCCAATAAATTCCCCGTTTTAAAAAGTACAAATCCACAGCTGAAATAGTGGGGAAAAAAACAAAGGCACAAAGATGAACTATTCAAAACCCTACCATCCAAAGATAAAGTTAGAATATTTTTTTCAGTATTTTTTTCTATATATGTATATATTGATAGATTTTACAAAACTAATATTCCATGAAGAGCCTTGTGAAACATGACCCTTTCAAATTTTGGCAATATAGCATGAGTATTTTCTCATCAATATACATCCTTTTCCAAATCGATTTTTTTTTATATTTTTCTCTTTTTTTATTATTATTATTTCAGCATATTGTGGGGGTACAAAAGTTTAGGTTATGTATATTGCCCTTGGCCCCCCCCCCCCCCGAGTCAGAGCTTCAAACTTTTACCCCAGTCAGGAAATAACAGTTTCAGGTGGGAACATTCCTTACGTTGTAATTCACCAGTGCTAGGATTAGAGGAGGAGGTCAGAGAGCAACTGCCCTGATAGTGAGTTCCCACCAATTTTTCTCAGCTTCTCACAAGCACAGAGCTTCTGTTATACCCTGACTTACTCCTAAGGAAACTTGGATGAGAGTTCTGAGCCACGGCAAATGTGGTGGCAACAGTATTAGCCTCAAACTAATGGGGCAGGGGAAGGAGCAGAACTTCAGCTTTTGGAGAAGTAAAAATCCAGTGGACAAGTAGTCACCCAGTGAGTTTGAAGCATTATGGAAATGTAGGGCGTGGGCAAGTTTTGTATGGCTACTCTATGAGCTGTAGGTTTAGAAGGATGAATAACGTGACATTATACTTATTATAAAACATGAGGCATCACCCTATAGGCTAATGAACCTAATTCCCTAGAAAAGGCAACCCTCAATTCCATGGAAATGCCAACAGGAAGGCAAGGAGAGAAAGAACTTAGAATTCTGAAAGTTTCTGTAACACCCCATTAGAAAGAGAGAAGGGGTGGCGAGAAACTCAGGGGAAAATATTATTACCTGTTTTCCTTTCTTCTTCCTCATAAACTTCATGTCTACAGGAGATAGCACTGGGTTTCAGCAAGGGACTAACGACTATTTTCTAAATTGAGGGCATAAATGTGTCCAGCTGTTTTTTTCTCCTGTCTGTTTCTGATTAGCACTACAGAGAATGGGCTTTTGTTCTTCTACAAACAATTCCACCTCCCGGAGAATGCCTTTGTATACCTCTTCAAATCAAATCCTAACATCCAAAGATATCCAATAACAGAATTAATAATAATTTTGAATTTGATAATAAGAATCGTAGAAAGTCTGTATTTAAGAAGGCACTGTGTTAAATATTTATATGGATAAATTGTTTCACTAACCCTACTAGACGGGTACTATTATAGCCCCATTTTCAAAATGAAGAACAAGACATAAAAAGGTAAGTGACTTGCTGAAGGTTACATATTTAATAAGCAATAGAGTGGAGATTCTAATTTTGGCAGGCCAACTATAAAGTCTCACTTCTGAAAGTTAAGTTCTTCTTACCTTTCCCGAACACCCAACCAAAGTATCTGTGCCACATATTTTAGCACTTGTTTATGTTTAAAACAGCACTTGATCTATTCGTTTGTATTATACTATTACAGTCACAGACCTATGATCTGTGTTTCTGGAGTGAGATTATTAGATTCGTGGAAGACAGAGGCTAAGCCACCAACATTTTTATTTGTTTCCCCTGGAGTGCTAGACAAATAATACCCATTGAATACATATGTGTTGAAATTGAGTCAAATAAAAGTAGGAAAATTATAGTGTGCGGAGAAGAAGATAAATCACCTTTGGGTCAAGAGCGTTGCAGCATAAGTTGAAAACTGTCTACCAGTTAACATTCATGTCTATGAAATACAATACTGTGGCTTTACATTAAGTCTTCTCTCTCATGATGTCCTTTGCAATGCAATACAGCATTTCTGGATAATTCAAAAAATACTTGGTACTCACATTTTATAAATTAAAATGCCAGGATTCAGAGACGTGATTGGCCAAGTTAACATAGCTAATAATTAATTTCTACTATGAAGGTGGTGAATGGTAGAGATTTGGCGTGCAAAGAGTTGGATTCAGACCCACGTGTGGCTATTTATGTTCGCAACACCCTTGAAAGAGACGCTTGAACTCTGAGTTCAGTTTTCACATCTGTGAAATAGGGATAACACCCCCTATTAAGAGGATTTTTGTAAAGAAAGATTACTTAGAAAGCAGCTAACACTGCCTGGCACCTATTAGGCCCTCAAAACATAGTAACTACGATAAGGATACAGTAACTGTAGTGGATAAGAACATAGCCCTGGGAGTCAGAGAGACCGAGCTTTAAATCTGAGCTCTGCCATTTACAAGCTATTTGACCTTGGGCAATTTACATAACTTCTCTCAGCTTCAGTTTCTTCACTTAAAACAGATAAAGACTTCCAAGCCCTACCATGACAAAGAAGTTTGAACTATACTAATCATCCTGCCAAATACAACTATAAAAGCTGCACAAAATAGGTAAAAAGTGTTTGAAGCTAATGTGTGTCAATCAGTGGAGACAGAATATGAGGAGCTATGATTTTGGAGAGATTCTAGAAAGGGCTGTCTTATTCCACTCATGCTGCTATAGCAAAATACCACAGACTGAGTTATTTATAAATAATAGAAATTGATTGCTCACAGTCCTAGAAGCTGAGAAGTCCAATATTGAACAACCAGCAAGATGGATGTCTGATGAGGGCAGGTCTCTGCTTGCAAGACGATGCCTTGCTGCTGCACCCTCCAAAGGGGAGGATCCGGTCCTCACGTGGCGGAAGACACTGAAGGGCAAAAAAAGCCTAAACTAGCTCCCTCCAGCCCTTTTATAAGGCACTAATTTATTCATGAGGGTGGAGCCCTCAGGGCATAATCACCTCCTGAAGGTCCCACCTGTTAATACCACCACACCAGAGATTAAGTTTCAATATCAGTTTTGGAAAGGACACATTCAAACCATAGCAGGGGCTATTCATTTTGGCTTTTTTCCCTGAGAGTATTTTCCAATTTGTAGTGCAGATGAATAGAGCCTGAAAAGAGAATGGCAACGTCACTGGGCTGAATAGACAAAAGTCAGCATTCAAGACTGACAAAGCAGCCAGCTGGGACTTGAGGGAGAAATCTCAGAAAAAATAGAGCCTGGGCACAGAGCATATATTCCTCTGAAATTATTGCCCACATCCTAAACTTGAGGAAGACTTCAAGACAACCAGTAGAAAAAAAAGTAACTGGAAGTATAAAGATCTGAGGAAATATTTCAGCCATCACATGGTGCTAAAAAGGTGGAGTTTGACGTTCAAGTGTCACCAAGATGGATAAGCCTTTGTAAAAATCCTGAGGTATCATAAGGGACATTAGGAATAAGAGCCACACCCCAGGAGTAAGGCCAAAACTCAAACAGGTCAATCATAAGAAAGCCTATGACAAGGTCAAGATGATTCACCTGTACTCTATTTGCTTGCTAGGAGAAAATTCAACCACTTTGGAAAAAGATAACTTCATATAGAACAGTTCTATAACTTTTTATACATTACATTCATTATCCAAAAAAAAATGACAAAGCATGATAAAAAATAGAACCAAATCTTTATTTGACAATTAAATACTTTTGAATTTAAAAAATTAAAAACAGGACCAAAGAACTAAAATTCAAGAGAAAAGGGTCAATAGAAATGGACCCACAAATGATCAGGTAGTAAAGGTATCAAACAGGAACTTTAAAGTGACCATAATTAATATGCTTGAAATAATAAATAAAAATATAGATATTTAGCAAAGACCTGACCTCTATTAAATAATATCAAATGAAAATTTTAGAACTAAAAAATAGTATAATTGGTATTAAAATTTGAACTATGAATTTAACATAAGATTATAAAAAGGAGAACAAAAGATTAGTGGATTGTTTTGTGAGTTTAAAACATAACATAGTTTAAAATATATAACAACAATAGCACAAGAAGTGAGAAGGGTATATAGAGTTAAATGGTTGTAAGCTCCTTGCATCACTTGGGAAGTGGTAAAAGTACTAATCTAAAGGAATCTATAATAAATTCAGAAAGTGTAAGGTAATTTCTAGGGAAACCACTAAAAAAATCTAATTTAAAAATTAATAGAAGAAAAAAATGCAATAATAAAATTAATTGACTAATCCAAAAATAAAGGAACAAACTAAAAAAATCAAATAGTAAACAAATAGCAAGATTATATAATTAAACCCAACTATCTCAATAATTAAAGGTAAATTGAACAAATACCTCAGATTGAATAAAGAAGCAAAATCTAATTGTACAATGTTTACAAGATGCGCTCTTTGTTTATAAGGGCATAAAATGTTTATTGTAAATTATGTATAAAATATACCTTAAAAGAGATCAAGCAAAAGCTGACAAAACTAAAAAAAAAATCACAATCATGCTTGGAAGTTTTATCACACTTTTCTTGATAACTGATAAATTAGCTGACTAAAAATCAAGAAAGATAAAGAAGGCAACAATATGACTATCATAATTAACTATGTAGAACACTATTGTACTAGTCTAATAGCTGGAAAAAAATTAGACATTATTTTCATTAACCACAATAGACCAAATAAACTTTGGAAATAATGACTGTAAGACCCAGGATTGTCTGGGCAACTACATCCACTCACATAGTCTTAACAGCTCTTTTGCTCGGATGCTCCCAGACCATGGTGGCTCCAGCTTTCTCTCTCTCTCCCTGCCCCTCTACATCTCTCTCTCTCTCTCTCTCATCTGGTTTATGGCAGCAGGCTCTTAGCTAGCTTCTCTGCCTCTCTTTCCCTTCAGTTCAGTCCATTTTCCACACTGCTGATGCATGCTCCATGGTGAAGAACAGAATATTTGCTTGGTCTGAAAGCTCTTCCCCTACAGATTGCCTGTTAGTTACAATGGTTTACTATTAATTATATTGATACAGAGTGTCTTTCAAAAATTAATTAGATAACTTAATGGAATTGACTAAAAAAACTATTATAATAATGTGGGTGGAACACAGATATGACAAAAATTGTAATTGTGATATAGCAAATGACTAAAGTTTAGAAAACACAACCCAAAATGGAAAATTCAGGCTCAAATTGTCCCAAGTCTCCTTCCTGACTTCATCTTCCACTGTTCCACATATCTCCACGTGTGCTTTCCGGCTCCCTGAGCAAGCCCTGCACCCTCAAACCTCTGGGCCTGTTCTCCTGCTCTTTCTACTTACTGAGTCTCCCTGGCCTTCTCCCCTCCTGATCTCAGCTTGTTCTGTCCTGTGAAATAATTGTGTCAATGTAGACAGGATATAAAGGTCTGGCCCTTTAAGAAAGCCAAGGGAAAAATAGAACATTCATTCCCTTGGAAAAAAGAGCCCTGAGTCAGTGAGAAAACAATAGCTAGCAGACTGATTCAACTTCTAGGAATGCATTTTTGGGTGATAATCAAAGGAGTACACAGATGATTTTGGGCATTGACATTCCTGACTGTGTAATGCATAACAGCAAAATACTAAAATTATTAATCCCCAACAACAAAAGACTGCTTAAATAATATTCCATGATATAGAAGTACCATCATTTTTTTTTTACCAATAGACACCATACATTTAAAGAATTTTTTTATGATGTGGGGAAAATAGTCAAGAATGTAGTAGACATCAGGATTTTCGCCCCACCATTCAGTTCATCCTTCCTGTTTTGCATGGCCATAAAATATTTGGGGAGATTGAACTCATCTCCAAAAAGGGCTCTAATTTGTGTAAACCAGTGGTTCTCAAAGTGTGGTCTCTTGGGCCACAAACATTAGCATCATCTGGAAATGTGTTACAAATGCAAATTCTTGGGCCCCATCTTGATCTATTAAATTGAAAACACCTGTGGTGGAGCCCAGAAATCTGTATTTTAACAAGCCCTCAAGGGAATTCTGATGCATACTTAAATTAAAGAACCACTGGTCTAGGTCATCTTGGTAAACAGATCTCCGGTAAACAGCTTGGTTCCGGAATGGGCACATTGCTCAACTGGGACCAATGAGATGTGAAGGAAACGGGGCTGGGAGCTTCTGGGAATGGTTTTTCCAAACTTAAGTGAGTCTGTAGGAAGAGATGGCCCTTCTGCTCCTGGTCTCTTTTGCGTACAGATGTGATGTCTGGGATTGATAAAGCCATGTTGTTTTACTAATTAAAGCAAAAGATGATGAAGCAAAAGATGATGGAGCTGAGAGACAAAACATGGAGGCAGTCACGGGATTAAAGTAATCCTAAATTCTATGCTACCTCTGAATTGTCAATAATGTGAGCTAATCTATTTCTTCATTTTGCATGCCAGTTTGAGTTATTTTATTACTTGTAGCTAAAAATTCTCCTGTAATACCTCTGAAATACTCACGCTCATAGGGAAAAAAAAATACTAGAAGAAAATATACTTAACATATAAATCCTGTTTTCTCTTGGTGGAAGAGTTATAGAAGAGGCTTATTTTCCCTGTATTTTTCTAATTTTTATAACAAGAATTATTTTTATAATCAGAAAAATATATTCAAAAATAATAGTTGGAGGATGCTATTTAAAGTTGTCCCTTTTAAAAGAGAGTCAAAAACCACTAAAACAACAGAAGAGATCATAAAGGCAAATGATATAGGACCCTGGGCAGATGGAAAACCAAAGGAACCAAGAATACGGAGTGCTCAGAATTAGTAGCTGTGAGGTGTTAAAGAGATAATTAACACTTATATTCTAAATAGCAGCTGAATATAAATGAGAACAGATGGGGCTCAATAGCTATGGAAAGACCGAGGGCAGTACAAAGATAAAAGTAAAGATAAACAAGCAAATATTTAGAGGAAAGACATTTATAATTAGTAACGCTATGCTCAATTTTACCAGGGGTTTCCTTTCCTTTAACCCTTGCTCCAATTCAGTTATTCCAGGATTTATGACAAGAAGCTATCTATATTGTTGGTATACATAGCTGATTAATACCTAATAAGTATAACATGCTTACTGTGTACCAAACACTGAATATATCTCATGTACTCCTCTTTGAGGTAGATACTATTATTACCCCTATTATTCAGTTTAGGTTGCTGAAGCTTAGAGAGGCTATTACCTTATTCAAATTTAGGTGAAAAATAATGAAGCTGAAATTTGAACTGTTCTGACTCCAGGACCTGTCGGCCTCCCTCTATGCTCCCACTACGCTACCATGGCAACCAACAAATGTTTGTGGGATAATAAATTTCATTGTACACATTACCTGGTTTTAGGCGCTGCTGTCAAAATAAACACTTTAAAACCTTCTCACTCTTTGTTATCCATGAAGTCTAAGCACTCTTGGTCAGAGACAAATGCAATTATTGAATGGGCATCACTGATGAAAGCCAATTCAGAGCCTCTCGGAGGACAGAAGAGAGAAAGAGAAGACCTGGGGCCCAGAGCTCTGGGCAGATGGTAAGTTAGATAAATACATTGTCAGGGTTCAGAGTTAGGGAGCTCCGATGAAGGATCACCTATCACTTAACAGACATGATGAAAATTACCTGGAAAGGATTGAAAGAATCTCAGCCTACAATTCAAGCCCTCTTTATTGATGGGTATGACTTACAGAGTAAATGGAACCAGATCAAAAGAAGCTAGAAGAAAAAGAGCGTCTGCCTGAACAGGAAAACCACTTCGGAAATAGAGAGGATGAATGGGGTAGACAGACACATCCTGAATCTATTCTCTGCCTGGGCACAGTTGTCCCCACCAGCAGCTCCTTTCTAAGAGCACACATTTTGAATGTGCTCAGGATGAAACACAAACCACCAAAAGAAAAAGAGAGTGAAGCATTATGGTGACCACACCAAACTCAGAAGGAACTAATGCCTCCTGGACCCCCACCTCCTTATTTCTAATGACATTTAGCTGTCTTCTTCAAACCCACCAAGCCTGGAGTACAGCACCAGCAAAGAGCCTGGCCAGAGAAGCTTTCATATTCCCATTGTCACTGCTCTCAAAAACAATATGGATGAATCACAGTATTACCAGTTCCCTTGGCTCCAGCAAAGTTGGTGCTTGGCACCACATCCACTATACTTGTCACTGAAAGCTACTTGTAGACAGAACCTGCTCTTGGCTGAGACATGCAGAGGAGAAACAGGGCGGAGAGGAACTTTATTTGCAAGGAAATAAAAAGGTAGCATCAGGACCCTGGAAGCCAGCTAGCTTTTAAACAATTAAGCTCACTTGGGAAAACGAAATTTATAGCTTATTATGCTTTCTACAGTTCTAGCTGTATTTGCTGACTTTCCATTTGGCATTGGATTTGGCTCTAATAAGCAGTAATAGTTGAAGACATTCTATATCATTTAGGAGGTTTTGTGATCAAGATGCCTCTAGAATTATGGGGACTAATGGACAATCTCATCTACCCTACTGGATTGTAAACTCAAAAGTACAAAGACTGAGTGTTTTATTCATCAGTGTATACTTACCACTAGGCCTGACACAGAGTAGGTAGGAATTAATGAATACCAACTTTCTAGAAATGCCATAGAATTTCAGAATGGAAAGTGACCTGAAAACATCTACCTCAGCCTCCATAAAATTTAGGACTCCTTTTAACCACATTTTTAGTTAAGAGTGAATCTCATGTGCTATAGTTTGGATGTGTGACTCCTCCAAATCTCATGATGAAATTTGATCTCCAATATTGTAGGTGGGGCCTAATGGAAGGTGTTTGGGTCATGGGGGTAGATTCTTCATGGTTGGATTAATTCCCTCCTGGGCTGTGGTGGAGGCAGTACAGGGTGGCAGTGGTGCAGCATAGCATTGGGGGGAGTGAGTTCTTGCTCTATTAGTTCTGAAGAGAGCTGGATGTTAAAAAGAGTCTGGTACCTCCCTCCTCTCTCGTTTCCTCTCTCACCATGTGATCTCTACAAATACTGGCTCCCCTTGCCTTTCACCATGAGTGGAAGCAGCCTGAGACTTTCACCAGATGCCGAGTCTTCCAGTCAACAGAATCATGAGCCAAATACACCTTTTTTCTTAATAAATCACCCATCTTCAGGTATTACTTTATAGCAACACAAATAGACTAAGACACCCTGTCAACCAGTTCACAATTCCTCTACCTCACTCTAGGAAACCTATTTCATTCTCAGTTGGCTATGTTTTTTTGTTCACTCTTACCCTGAACAAGAATCTTTCCTCAGTCCTGAAAATTTGAGCCATTAGTCCTCATTCAGACAGCTGTTTGCATATCACTCTCTACCTTGACTCCACTCCAGGCTCAATATCCCCTGTTCCTTTAATAATACTGGATATTGTTCCAAGTTCCCTGGATACCCAATTTCCAATATTCCTTAGGTCCAACATGTGACCTAAGGAATACTAGTCTCCAAATGTTACCCAACAAGTGTAGAATGGAATAAGACTATCTGATCCCTGGGCTGAATAGTCTATTGATATGATTGCAGACCAAAATGAGAAGGAACTTCTTAGAAAATACCTATAATGAACCCCTAAATGCTGAAATATTTATTCATTCATCCAGCAAGAATTTACTGAGAACCTAATATATGCAAAGCACCATGCCAGGTGGTGAGTACACAGAGATCATTCCCACCCTTGGAAAACTTGGAGAATAATGTACAATGGAAGTATAATGTACAATGGACTTTAAGAAAAAGAAAAAAATGAAAATTATTTTATTATTCTCCAATTCTTTTCCCACCAAATGACCAATACACCCAGGGCCCTCTTGGTTGTCCATCTCATTTTTATGACCTTTATACCCTGGTCCAATAACCCTCATTTAGTGTGAATTAGTGTAGGAAAGAGCATTAGCTCTTTATTCTGTATATCAGAACTTTATTCTAGTCTTGGCTCTGTAACTAAGTTGCTTTGCAATTTTAGTTTTATCTATTCCCTATTGACTTATATGTCCGTTAAAAAGGTGGTGTTAGATCTCTAAGACTTCTTCCGGAACATTCTATGTGTTCATCCATACAGTAGCCATGTCTTTAAGCACTTTCAAATGAAAAATGAAATCTTTTCTGGGAATAGGGTGCCCCCCACTCTCATCAGTTGTCAAGTGTAGCTCACTCCTCCTCTCCTTTCCCACACATGGATATCCCTCTGAAGTCATTTTTCAGAACCTTGGGGATAGAGAGAGGACATACTGCTCTTCACCCACAATATCCAGTTCACCACTATGTCCTAGTATTTCTGCCTCCAAACACATAACTGAAGCCCCTCCTCTTGGCTATAACCTAAATATTGTGCTAGCTCCTCAATGGTCCCCATTATTCACTTTCCCCTCTGCAATGCACTCTCCACATAGTCAGATTGCTCTTTTTAAAACTTAAATCACACCACCAAACCCCATGAGAATCCACCTGTGATGTCCTACTTGACCTAGAATAAAATCTGAACTCTCTTCTTCGGCTTACAAGACCACTCCAAGATGGCCCTTCCTCCGTCTCCATTACCATCTCGCAACTTTCCCCGGTTGTTCCCTGTGCTCCAACCTCACTGGGCTTTTTCCATCCACCCCTCACCTAGTTCTTCCCACACTAATCTCTTTGCATTTCCTATGTCCTCTACTGAAAATGTTCTTCCCCCAAGTCCTTAGCGTATGTAGCATACTGCCTTCTCTTTTAGTTTAGGATTCTAAACAATCACTTCCGTCAGAAGCCTTCCCTGACCACTCCATCTAAGGAATAAGTCAACCACTCCCCGTCTCTCTGTCTCCCTCTCTACCTGACACACGCACATACACACACCCCACATACGCAGGCACCCACGCAAACACAGAGTTTTCCCAGTCACTTCTCCATGTTTATTTCTATCAAAGCACTTGTCAGCCTGTAATTATCTTGTTGGTTTATTTGTTTGTCATCTGTCTGCTCCACTATAAAAAGTTCCATGAGAGCAAGAACCTGGTCTGTCACTCTATTCCCAGTGCTTTGAACAATGTCTGGCAAACAACAGACACTTAATAAATGTTTGTTGAATGAGTAGGGAATAAGTGAAGGAATGAATGAATTCACCACTGCCATTCTCATTTCCATGCCTTTTAATACTTGAATGGCGGCAGAGGAGGGAAGGGTGGACATTGAGAAGGTAAAGGACATTGAAGAGTGATGACCATGAGGGTAAGAGTTTAGAAAAATACGTCCAGGAAGAGTGATCCGCCCTCAAAGTTGTACTCAACAGAGGAAAAGGCAGTTCTAAACTTCCAATAACCAGGAGTGTCCAACCAAGAAATGGGCTTGCTTGTAAGTGAGTCAGTCCCATTGTGTGTGCAGAAGGCGCTCCATGGCCACATCCAGGGCCATTGCAGAGTGGATTTACGCATCCCAAGACTGGACTAGGTGTCTTTAAATGATGACCTCACGGCTGGAGTGGTCCCAGGCCAGCAAACATGGCAGCACTAAGCACCTGCTGAGGGGCTTCCTCCTCCAGTAAATACACGGCATAAGTTCAATTAGTTCTCTGCTCCAGAAGAACTGTCTCTTAGTGCCCTCAGCAATGAGATCCTGCTAATTGAAAACACTTCTCTCTATCTGCTTGAGAGGCTCGGACTAAACTAGGCTACTGAAATGTAGTACATGCCTAACTGGGGCAGGGGAGCCACAGCACAGCAGAAGCCCAGGCAGTCTGGGGAGGGGGCGACGAGGAACGTGTTTCATTTCGGGCACTATTTCAGAACGCTGAAACTCACAGTCTTTGGAGAATGTGTCTGCCCGGGTTAGGGGTAACATTTTCCCCCTTCATCTTAGAATAATTCATTTGAATACAACAATAATTATAAAAATAGCGCCTCTCCAGGTCTCTGAATCTGCTTGTAGGGAGACCAAATTTGGAAGCAACAATCTTGCTTCTGAGAGAGGCATTCATTGGTACGTAAACTGTGGGTGGTAACTTTAAGACCTAGGCCAGGGAGAAGGAGCACACATCAGAATTCAAGGCAGTAGCAGCAGCGGCAAAAAACAATAGCAATAAAACACCCTATTCCAGTTTCTATGCTAACTTCTCTGCCAGCCTTGTCTTCTCTTATACTTGCAACAATTCCATGAATGAGTTCCATTACGGGCCCATCTTCCAGATTAGAAAACTGAGGCCCTAGAATTACGAGACGTGTCTGGGGTCACAAAGCTAGTAAATGACAAAAGATCAGCCCCTGGTCTGCCTCCAGAGCTTGTGCTCAAACAGAAGTGTGCTCACAAATCACCCACAAACTTGTGAAAGTGCAAATTCAGATGCAGCAGGTCTGGGGCAGGGCCTAAGATTCTGCAGTTCTAGCATGCTCTAAGGTAGTGCTCCTGTGGTGGTCCTTGAACCATACCTTGAGGAACAAGATCGTAGGGACAAAATGCAAAGATGACACCTGAATGTACCCAGGAATTTTCTTAATCTCTTAAAGAAGGAAAAGAAAATCTGGTTCATTTTCTAGTTCAATCCTCTGCCTTGGAGACATTAGATTTTAGAGGCTGTAACATACCACTCCCCTTAGCCTAGAAAATATCTATCACCTTGTTCTCTAACCCTGCCCCCGTTTCCTCTTAAAAACAAACCAGCAGTTGGCAATACATAAGGAGACAAACACAATTAAACCCCAAAGAAAAAACCCCCACAGCCCTTCCATTTCAATTAGAATCAGCGGCTGTTGGAAATGGGCAAATTTAGAGCTGTAATACCAACGGAAACAGTGAATTCTCAATTGTGATCAAAGGCTTCATTTAGCAGGCTGAAAAGCAAGCATGAGCTTAATTGAACAAGAGAGAGATCGCCTCCAAAGCAGCCAGGCATAATCAAATAGCATTGAAAAATATAATGCATCAGATGGAGAGGAAATGCCCTCACCTGACCTATAGATCCACCAGCATCAGGGAAGAGAGATCTCACAGGTCACCTGATCTAATTCCCCACCTGATGTGGGAATCCACTTTAGACAAAAATCTTTGGCTGTAATGCAGAGTTAGAAATACATTTACCTTCAACCTGGTGTACAGACACCATCTATGTATGAGTATGTGTACGTAAAAGCTTCACAGAGTAATCCGTATTCTTTTCATATGTGAAGTGCTCTGATACTTGATCTTCAGTTTCATGTTTTTAAATGTTCAAGAGCCACGGAAGTGATTTCAAGACCGAATAATGGGTCACGACCCACAGTTTAAAAAATACTACTCTAGGGCACCCCAGTTAAGCGGCCAACCCGCCTCTTCATCTAAGAGGTGGAAGACACAGGCATTAAACAAACGATCACATGAATATACATTTAGTATTACAAATTGAGGTGAATGTGAAAAGGGAAGAATAAGGGCTGTAGTGTGAGATCATAATAGGAGGACCCATTTGGGAACAGAAGGCTGGCTAGAATGAGTCTGGCAAAGTCCCTCTTAGAAGACACTTCAAGCTGGGACTAAAGGATGAGTAGAGAGTAGCCAGGCATAGAGGGAGAGTTCTATTTAAATCTTTCTTATGCTGAGAAATGTACGGTTATCTGTGGCAACCCCAAGCGGTAACAGCAGCGGCAGCAGTGGCATCTGCCCAAGCCAGGTTTATCAAGTCTGACCATTTGCCAGATCCCGGCCAAATGTTTCTCCAGACTCCTAGAGACTAAAGGGAATCAACTGCTTGCTTTGAATCCCAGCTCCACCTCTTACAAGCTGTGTGATTTGGGGCAAGTTAGTTCAGTTTTCTCATCTGTGGGAAACAAATTATTCATGGTGCCTGCCTCATCGCCTTGTTGCTAGGATTTCATGAGTTAACACAAATTAAGGGGCTTAGAACAATGCCTGGTGCATGGTAAGCACAAAATAAGTTGCTAAATAAAGGTACGTGGACTCAAAATCTTCGACAACTTGCTTCAGGCAAGCACCACCTGTCTATTGGCACAAGAAAAGAAACCCATGTGCCATCCATGGACTAGCTGATTTCCAAGAGATTTTTTGGTTTATTTTGGTTTTTTCCATTATAATATTCTAAATCTAGTGGGACAGAGAGCCAAAGTCCTCAATCCTGCAGAGCCCTACAGACAAAGGAGACAAGGAGAGAGGGAGTGAGCCTGACTCCCTGTCCCTAATTGCCATCTCAGTGCCTGCATTCACCACTACTCTCTCCTGGCTGATGAATTTTCCAGTTCAGCACCAAGGATACTATTGATTTCTCCAGAAAACTACAATAATGTAATTACGATATGTTTACTTGATGCAGAAAACCTCTGAATAAATAGTAAATTAGTAGCCTCACAATGCTGAAAAATCTTCTAGCTTTCAAGAGGCCTAAATAGATCCAAAAAGCCAGGTTCAAGTCACATCAATAATGACAATTAAATTATTGTGCTGAACCGAAAGTCCTCTCCAATATTACATTTTTCAAAATGGTTCTCCAGAGATGAACTCCATCTTGGCTTCAGGGAGGCATCTATCATAAACCCACAGAATCCGAGACCAAAAGACAAGCTGGTTGCATCGTGCGCATGGCGCGACTAATTCCCCAGGGTGGGCGAGAACAGGGAGGCTTGGCTGGGCATTCAAAAAAACACCCGTTGCTGGGAAGAGGTAATAAAAATGAGGATCAAACCCAATATTTGTAGGTTTGCTGTTCACATCCATCTTCTCAACCTGTCCTCTCAACATCTCTGCAAGGTAGGCAGGGCAAGAATTTACAGCCCCATTGCACAGATGAGGAAACTGAGGCTTAAAGTAGTATAGCGTCAAGACACATGGTCAGTAAGTAGCACAGATGAGATGAATATTCATCCTGCGTACAGAAAAGTTAGGGAGAATGGAAGGAAGTAGGAAAAAGGACAATGATATGACTGTCAAAATAGCATAAAAACGATATAAAATTTAAAAGCAAACACGTTTGGAACAACTCTGAGCGAGTTTATACAAAAAGAGGGGCTTTTAAAATTGAACTTGTTCCTCGTAGAAGGTGCTGATGATGTCATTATGCTACAACAATTTACCAGGGGCTAAGGGCTCATCTAAACACTTTACACGAACAATAGTCCTCTATTTAATCCTCATAACAACCTTAGGAGGTAGAATCTGTTACTTTACAGTTGAGAAACCCAGGTTCAGAGAGGCAGATTATTTACTGACGCTCACACAGCTAGAAAGTCTGGGTCTGACTGCCAACCCCAACCCCTCAGTCACTTCAACATGCTGTTTCCATAGATACTCAGAGGTGACTATCAGTGAACCAAGCTGTAGGAAATGGGTGAATCCAGATCAAACAAGGCTTGAACTGAATGCTGCACAGTTCCCATGTGTCCCAGCAGGCAGCCTCACTGAATAATGAAATTGTAACTTCTGTTATGCACTTGACACATACTCACTAAGCACCGACCATGAGTCAAGCCCTGTGCTAACACTGGGAATAAAATACTTCAATAAAACTCCCTACCCTCGTGAAACTTCCATTTGGAGCAGAAGCAGATAAAAACAAAACAAATAATATACATATGATGTGAGTTGGTAGTAAGTGCTGCAGAAAAAAATCTGGAAATCAGAAACGTGGGTGGGAGGCAATTTTTTAAGAGGGTGGCCAGGGAAGGCCTCACTGAGAAAGTGATGTTCAGATAAAACCCTAAAGCAGGTGATACAGTGAGCTGTGCAGATACCTGGGGCAAGAACCTTCCAGACAAGAGAAGAGCATGTGCAAAGACTCTAAGGTGGGAACTACACGAGAGAGTGTATGGCTGGAGTGGTGGATGGCAGGAGATAAGGCCACAGACCACAGGGCCAGGGATGTGGCTCCCCACGGGCCATAATTAGGACTTGGGCTTTGAGGGAAATGGGAGCCACTGGGAGTTTAGCAGAGGAGTGACAAGATCTAGGATCCAACTCACATTTACAGGATAACTGTGGCTGCTGTTTAGACAACAGACTCAATGGGCCAGGGCAGAAGCAAGTAGGCCAGTTACAAGATGAGAGATGATGATGGCTTGTGACGAATACCTGTTATGATATTAGCATGGCCCTGTACGCTTCACATAGTTATTTCACTTAGTCCCCATTTAGATAGAGAAACTGAGGCTATGACTTGTTGAAGTGTATGAACTAAAATAAACTCTTAAGGCTCCCCCTGCCTGCTCCAACCAGCCAACTGAATGAACCCCCTCTGGGCCAAGGGGATACCCTAAAACTGAGTTGCTGGCCATGGGAAGGGAGGTCAGACTTGCCTCATCATGGCCTCTCCCTTCTTGGAGATACCCTTTGTAACTCATTAACAGGCCTAAGGCTGTGCAAGGCAAACCTGCAGCTCCTCAATTTACATAACAAATCACTGAGTGTGGCTGTATGTGCAGTGGCTTCTCTCTGATTAACAGACTTCCTTATCTTAACTTAAAACATTCCAAGCCTGTAAACGAAGCTTCACTTCTTTAAGCAATTACAAATCAAAGAGTCTTTAAACCCACCTAAAACCTGTAAGCCCCTTCCCCCCCCCCACTTTGAGATGTTCCACTTTTGTGGGCCAAACCAATTCACATGCCTTCCATGTATTAATTTATGACTTTATGTGTAATTCCTGTCTCCCTGAAACGTATAAAACCAAACTGTAACCCAACCACAGCGAGTCCACTTGCTCAGGTTTTCTTGGACATGGCTCTAGGCCATGGTCCTCCAATTTGGCTCAGAATAAACCTCTTTAAATTATTTTACAGAGTTTGGCTTCCTTTTCATTGACGAGAGGCTTAAGTTCTCTCCACGAGTTAGTGGCAGAGCTGAATGTTAAATCTAGTATGTTCTCATGCCATGTGCAGTGCCCAAATCCCTGCTGGTCTCCACCTCCCACCCAATTGCCTGTGTGACCTCTGCAGGCTCAGATAATAACCATTTGACCACCACGCCCTCGGAGCCTGACTATAAATACCTCTGATGTGTGTCTGGTAACCAGCAGACAGGTGGCAGATCCCACATGCCACAGGGAAGAGAATCCAACAAAAAGAAAAGTCACCGTTGAGCTCCATCCTCACAGAGCATGAGCTCCATAGTGGGAAGGGAGGGTGGGGGGTCTTAGGGTGGAAATGGAATGTTTCTTCAGCACTTCTGTGTGCCCAGAACAATATTAGATGCCGTTTGGGAGAAAGAAAGAAAGAAGATTCTCTGTTGTCAAGGAGATTATAACCCACACTTGTGGGTAGGCTAAACCTCGCAGCTGAGCAGGAGGTGAGAAGTCACAGACGGGTGTTCAGGGATCGGAGCTTGGGGGGCTCAGCGAGGGCTGAGGAGATTAGACAAGCCCTCAGGGAAGGAAAGGGAAAGAGCTTGAGAAAGGAAACTTCTAGATGCTCTCCAAAGGTGGTCCCAGAATTCTACAATCCTTCGTGTGTTTATAACCATCTCAGGAAAGCCTTCAGATGTTGTTTGTAGTCTGTTGGCATGCCGTAAGGCCTCAGTGGGCTATTTTTTCCTTCCACATTAGTTTGTGTCTTTGAGGGTCCCAAACGTACATGCTACAAGAAGAGGGATTTTAATCATCAAGGCCAAGGAGCTGAAGCCAAACCAAGGTTTCTTACAAGAAGATCAGCAAGGGATTTAAAATGGCCAAGCTGTGAAGGTCTCTAGTGCCCTCTAGTCCAGGGATCAATAAACTCTGGCCACAGGCTGGCCCCCTGCTTTTGTAAATAAAGCTTTAGTGCGACTCAACCATGCCCTGCTGTTGACATATTGTCTATGGCTGCTTTTGCATCAAAGACCGTATGACCCACAGAGCCTAAAATTATTTACTTTCTGGCCCTTTGGAAAACATTTGCTGACCCCTGTTCTAGTCCAACTCCCTCAATCTAGAGGTGGAAAAACTGAGGCCCAGAGAGGTTAAAAAAATTGGCCAAGGTGATTGGATGAGTTTGAGTATTGCCCAGTCTGGAATAGGGAAAGTCATGCGAGAGCTGGTCATCCTTGAGTCATTTGGTTGTTCACTCAACAAATTTTTTTATCATCATCATGTGCCAGGCACTGGGTAAGAATACTGCAGTGTGTAATACAGACAGAGCTCCTGCCCTGGGGGTCCCTATGTTAGAGGGAGGAGTGGAACCCAGGACATTAAAAAAGTGGAGAAAATAACTATGAAGTGTGCAGAGTGCTATGAAAGAAACTAACAGAGGATGAGACAGGAACAGGGTGTAACCAGGGAGAGAGAGGGAAATACTGTGGACAGGGAATCAGGAAAGACCTTTCTGAGGAGGTGATGTTTGAACTGGGCCATGAAAGACAAAAGCCATGAAGGGTAGGTGGAAGAGTATTCATGCAGAGGGAACAGCAACTGCAAAGCCCCTGAGACAGCAACAAGCTTGGCATGTGCAGGGAACACCAAGAAGAGGGTAAAGACAGTATGAAGTAAGGTCAGAGGTGAGCCAGTGCCTATAGGCTCATGATGATATAACTATTCCCTAAAAATATTTTCACTGTAGTTATATCACCACTGTCATCTTTGTCACCCCCAGAATGAGGTTCTCAGAAGGCCAGGAAGGGAACATGTGGTTCCAGTAGTTGTATTCTACAGAAAGCAGTGCTGGGTTAACTATGGAGTGATTTAACTATTAGGTTATTAAGTATGAAATGTTCGATTTCCATAAATACTAAGTTTGACAGTAGATATCTCTGGCATTTCACTTTGACACTTCTTGTTTTACATTTATTGTGAAGGTACCTCTTCAGTCTTTCAAATACACATTTTGGCTTGTGATTATCTTTCACATTTTTTAAGAGCAATTTTTGTGAAACCATGGACAAGACAAAAATTTGTGTTATTTCCAAATATGAGTTCCATCGTGGAAGAAATGCAGAGAAGACAGCTCAAAATATCAACAAAGTGTTAGGGAAGGATGTGGCTAATGAATGCACAATGCATCGATGATTTGAGAAGTTCCATCCTCGTGATTTTAATCTTGAAAATGAACCAAGTGGGTGACCTGAGACCAAAGTGGGTAATGATGAGCTGAAAGCTATAGTGGGAACGAATCCATCTCAACCTATGTGTGAATCAGCAGCAAGATCTGATGTTACTATTCCAACAATATTGAACCATTGGAAGAAAATGGGCAAGGTAAAGAAGCTGGATAGCTGGGTACCACACGAATTAAACGGGCATCAGAAGAGGAATCGTCTCGAAGCTTGCCTCTGCTGTCACGACCTAAAGGCGAACCATTTCTACACTGTATTATTACTTGTGATGAAAAATGGATTATTTTTGACAATTGCAAGCATTTGGCACAATGGTTGGATAAAGAGGAAGTTCTGAAACATAGTTCCAAACCGAATAGTCATCAAAAAAAGCTACTGGTGTGTGTTTGGTGGTCCAGCACTGGTATTATCCACTACAGCTTCATGAAACTTGGTCAATTGATTACAGCATGGATATCTACTGCAACCAATTAGACGAAATGATGAGGATGCTTGTGATTAAGCAGCTGAGATTGGTCAATAGACACAGGCCAATCCTCTTGCAAGACAATGCTCAGCCACATGTCCCACAAACAACGCTGCTCAAACTACAGCAGCTGGACTTGGAAACTCTGTCATCCACCATATTCACTGGATCTTACACCAACTGACTACCACTTCTTCCAGGCTTTGGACCACTTCTTGCAAGGAAAAATATTCAATTGTCAACAAACTGTGAAAACACCTTTTATGCTTTCATTGCCACTCACTCTCCAGGCTTCTTCACTGCTGGCATAAACTAGCTACCATTAGGATGGCAAAGCTGTGTCAATAGTTTAGGCACATACTTTGATTAATTGTACTGCTTCTTGTTTGAGACGTACAATAAACTACACTTTTGATTCGAAATCAGACATTTCATATTTAATGACCTAATATAACCTAGCCAGTGACCACACAGCACTTTCAAAGACCGTGAGGGTGGATCACACCTTCCTTGGACCAGGGTAAACTGTCTATCCTAGATGGAAGGGCCGGACAGACCACTAGCTAGTCATTTGGAATCTTCTAAACCTGGGATTGAATCCTGGCTCCTCCAGTGTGACCTTGCATAAGTGCTTACAAGTTTCCAAGCCTCCAGAAAATTGGGGGTGGGGGGTGGCTGTAATTATACCTACTTCCTTGGGTTGTGGGAAGAATTATATAAGACAAGATGGGTAGAGGTTAGCCTTTGTACAGTGCCTGGCACATGCTCAAGAATTTGATAAATATTCATTACTATTAGTGGGACACATGAAGGTAGAACTTGCCACTGGATCTCAATCCTTGTGTACCAAAGACACAGAAAGTCCTCTCTGATGTCAAGTTGTCAAATGTACACGTAGAGAGAATAAATTCCAGAGAGGCCAAGTGACCAGCCCAAGGTCACACAGCAATCAAGGAGAACAGTCACATGATAACTCAGCCCTTCAGTGCCCACCCAGCTGCTCATTCATTTCACCAATGTAGCAGCCTTCGTTATACTTTGACCATTAACCTCTAAGTAAATACCAACACACTTCAAAAACAGGAGTGGGCAGGGGATAAACGGAGTTCTTTGAACAGACCTGAAGAATTCAATTCAAAGGAATCCTTATGAAGTACCTGTTACATATCATGGATTCAAAGATGACTCTTCCATGCTCTCTGTACCGCTGAGGAACTCATAGGCCTGTGGAGAAGATAGTTATAAAAACAATTCTAACCTTTGGGGCAATCTCCCTATCAGGTGGAATCATTTACTCTGCCCAGGGAGTTAGGGAAGGGAGTCGTAGAGAAAGTGACACCTGGCCTGACTCTGGAAAGGTATAGAAGGAACCAGAAGGAGTTTGGCTGGGCTGAGCAGAGGGCAAGAGACAAGAGGCAAGACTGGGAAGGGGGCAGAGCTCATGAAGGCCCAACTCCTGACCACAGAGCTTGAACTTGATGGGCAAAAAGGATGTGTTGAGCAGGGGTATCACCTGCTCAGGTGACAAGTGGCAAGGTCACTCTGGTTGTGGGGCCCAAATGGAAACAGAACGACCAGTTTGGAGCCTACATTGCAAGTCCAGGCAAGAAACAACATGGGCCTGAGCTGTGGCAGTAATGGAGGGAAGGAAAGGAGACCGAGTCTGGAGCCGTGATGAGGAGAATGTGCACCGTGTGTGACAGGGTGAGACAAGGGAGAGGGAGAGAAGGGACAACCACTGGGCTGGGTCTGCCTTTCACCAGAATGGAAAATCCAGGGAGGGGAGGCTGAGTTCATCACAGAAATAGAAGTGATAGAGCTCAGTGGTTTTCAGTAGTGTTGTCTTTCTTTTTTCCTTGGTGGGAATGCTTTTCAAACCTGCGTGACGTAGACCAGATGAAATCAGGGCTGCTCCAGGAGAAGGGGAGGAAGGAACAGAGGCTGTTCCCCTCTCAGGGGCCCAGAGAATGAGAGCCCTTCAGCTCTTTGGGTCTTTGACCCTGGGAAGTGGGAGGCTGGGTCCCGAAGACCGGGAGGAAGCGGTTTGAAAATCCCTGCTGTAGTGTGGGAGCCTGCAGAAGGCCAGAGAGGAAGGAGCCCAGGGCAAAGGGCAGTTGAGCAAACCCAGATTGGAACCAGGCCCTTGTGTGCATCTTCCACTCTCCACCACCCAGGAGCATGCTGTCCGTGTGCTGTCCCTCCCCTCAAAATCACGGAAGTGCTACGACTCAAATCTACACGACAGAAGAGGCGGGAGCCCAGATTCAGAGTTCTGTTCTTGGACTAGACGTTAGCCGCCTTCCCTCCCACTCCCCCTCGCCCCTCTTGTTAAGTGAAACCACCCCAGCCCCCACAACGACCCGGACCCCTCTGCCGGTGCAGCCACCCGGCACAGCCAGCCTGAGAGCCGCTGCCATGTCCCCGCTCCCGTTGCACCGGGCTGCCTTTCTATTTTTCCTGGGCCTGATTATTTTAAGCTGCCTCTGAGGCCCCACCGGGCTGGGCCCCGTGTTATCTCCTATGCACAGTCGCCGCCTTGTTAAAAGGCAATCAGAAGAGCTGACTTTAATAAATGTTAACACCCTCTGTGTGAAGTCTGGCAATTAAAACTCCTCCCCAGGACCTCTGAAACAGGCCTGTGGAAAATCCCCCATCTCAATAAGCTCCTATCCTCAGAGGACACGGAGAGAGGGCAGGGATAAGGAGGAGGCGTTAAAACTCGGGAAGCGGAGGGAAGCGGAGGGAAGCGAGCAGGGAAGGTGCTGTCCCCCGCCCTCCTCCCTCCTCCCAGAATCCCACTCCAGGCCACTTTCATCCAACGGGCCTGAGAAGCAAACACAGGCAGTCAGGAAGGCCTTAGGGATCATCTGGTCCAGTGGTCTTCAGACTGCAGGGTGCGTTAGTCTCACCTGGAGGGCTCGTTAAAACCCAGAGTGCTGGCCGGGCGCGGTGGCTCACGCCTGTAATCCTAGCTCTGGGAGGCCGAGGCGGGTGGATCGCTCGAGGTCAGGAGTTCGAGACCAGCCTGAGCAAGAGTGAGACCCCGTCTCTACTAAAAACAGAAAGAAATTATCTGGCCAACTAAAAATATATATACAAAAAAATTAGCCGGGCATGGTGGCTCATGCCTGTAGTCCCAGCTACTCGGGAGGCTGAGGCAGTAGGATCGCTTAAGCCCAGGAGTCTGAGGTTGCTGTGAGCTGGGCTGATGCCACGGCACTCACTCTAGCCCGGGCAACAAAGTGAGACTCTGTCTCAAAAAAAAAAAAAAAAAAAAACCCAGAGTGCTGGGCTCCACCCTGAGTGTTTCTGATTCAGCGGGTTTGGGGTGGGAGCGGAGAATTTGCATGTCTAGCAAGTACCCAGGGATGCTGCCACTGATGGTCCAGGGGCCACTGTCTGAGAACCATTGACCTAGCCCAACACCCTGACATTACAGATGAGGAAACTGAGGCCCAGAGAGAGGCAGGGACTTATCCAAGGTCTCACCTCTCGTTAGTGCAGCCCCATTAAAAAGGACCCAAAGCAAACGTCTTGAGAGCAATTCCCAAATGTATGTTTTAAATTCTTTTTTTCCCCATAGGTACTTGTGTTTATTAATAGTCATCGTCACCATTATCATCAGTATCCTGAAATGAGATCTTTGGAAGTCGAGGGAAGAAAGAGTGGGTGGTTGGCACGCTGATAGCGGGAGAGCCTGCCTCATCCATAAACATGAAAGCAGATTGGAAAGGAGCTCTCCTGAGTGAGGGCTTTGACAAGAATTCCTTTGTCTCCTCTTCCTTTAGATAAGATTAGAGGAAGGTTAGATTACATGTAGGCCCCAGTTAGATTTCAGGGCCCTTAAATGGGGGGCCCTGTGGCCTTGGGGCCACATGTGGCCTTCTGGACCCTTGAGTGTGGCCTTTTACAGAACAAATCCTTTTAATACAGAGATTTGTTCTGTGAAGTTTGGATTCAGTCTAGGGGCTGCACTTGGGGATCTGGAGGGCCGCATGTGGCCTTGAGGCCACAGGTTCCCCAGCCCGGCTAAGGCTCAGAAGGGGCAGGCGCGTCACCCAGGCTCACACAGCAGGGTGAGTAGCAGAGCCGTGCCCTAGTTCTCAGTCTGCACCTCCTCACCTCTGTGCTCCTCCTCGGCCCATCAAGCATCACCATACTCCAGTCTAACTCTGAGCGGTCCAAAGCTCAGCCCCTCCAGAGAGGAGTGAAGAGCTCTCTGGTTTGCCCGTACCGTGCACGTGTCATGCTGGCCACAGCTACAAGGCTGCCTGTGCCACCAACACCCACTTCTCCTGACCCCACCCTAGCCGGCAACACCCCGACTGAACCCCTGCTTGGCGTCCCTTGCCTTTGGCTGTCACAGTGAGATTCACAGGGCTTCGCTGTTACTCCTTTTCTCTGGAATCTAGAAATAAAATCCTCTCAGCTCCTAGGATTCTGGGAAGTGGGAGGCAGTGTGACAAAGTCATGCACAGCATGGGTTTGTGTACTGGCTTCCTAGGGCTGCTGTGACAAAGTACCACAAACTGAGTGACTTAAACAACAGAGATCCATTGTCTCACAGTTCTGGAGACTCGAAGTATGAATCCAGGTGGGGGCAGGGTGGGTTCCTTCTGAGACTGTGAGGGAGGGTCTGTTCCAGGCCTCTCCCTGGCTTCTGGCGGTTTGCTGGCCAGCGGGCATTCCTGGCTTGTGGGAGCATCATCCCCGTCTCTGTCTTCATCTCCATGTGGCCGTCTCCCTGTGTGCATGCTGTACCCGAGTCTCCCTTTGGTAAGGACACCGGTCGTATGGGATTGCACCTCTCCAATCTTCCCAATACATTCAGCTCCACGGCACCCGAGAAGGCCTGCAAATTCTAAGAGGAACAACACAGACTATTTAAGCCAGAGCAGTGCTGCCCTGGCTCTCCCCTTCATCCCCTGGAACACTGGGAAAGTCACATCTGAGTTCTAAAGCATCCTCCTACTCTAATATTCAAAGGCTGAATGTCATAGCTAAGTGTAAATCAGATCCTGTCATCTGGCGGTTGCCCTGGCCTTTAAGGCTCGGCGTTATTTAGGCCCTGCTACTCTCTGCCTCATCTTGACCCTGTTTTCTCCTGTTGCTTAAACACACCAGCCAGTTCCTCGCCTCAGAGCCTTCGCATTCACAGTCCTCCCTGCCCGGCACTTGCTTCCGCTGGACCTTCCCATGCCTGGCGCCTTCTCGTCATTCAGGCCTCAGCTCAGATGTCACCTCCTCAGAGCTGATGCCCTGATCACCCAAGCGGAACACATACCATCCCATCATTCGCACCACTTCACAGTCTCTGAAAGTCACCAACCTCCTCCACTAAACCCCAGGCTCACGAGAGCGTGGCTGTTCTTAGAACCGTGCTGGCTCTCACGTGTTTTCAATCATTATTTGTTGATGGATTTTTCTTAACTGAGTGAGAAGCATATTAGCTAGGAAAGGATTCATTTGTCTGATTAATTTATTGACATTTAGTAGGGATCTGAGTCCTGAGGCCACGGGCTGAGTAAGGTGTGATCAGGTAGAAGGCAGGAAGGTCACTCTGGCACCCAGATCCCAAGAAACAGCAGGAAAAAGGTTGTTACAGGGTGAAGAGAGTCTAAGGACCAATTCCAGCCTCTGTCCTTCACACCTACAACGCGCGCGCGCACACACACACACACACACACACACACACACACACACACACACATGCACACACAATCCAAACTCTGCCTCCCAAGAAAAACAGCTTGGCAGCTGAACTGCCCAAGTCACACCATGAAGATCCCAGACAGGAGGAAAGATCATCCTTTATAATTACCGTGCAGGAGCTTCCATACGGCACCCTGCAGAGAGCGGGGAAGCAAGACGGACCAGAACAGACGGCTTATTAAATTATCCAGTGCATCAACTCAATGCGCACTTCCAAATGGCTTTATTTCTTTTCCCTCTATTTTTCCCTGCCCATGAGTTTTTAATGTTTGCTTTCTTCTCTCCACTGTTTAGGATTCCCCTTAAGTGTTCAGATCACTTCCTTCCTCCTGCCAGCTGCTGTCTTCTATCATCCACCTTCCTGAATCGTTCAGGTAGTGTGGGGGATAAAGCAAGAGTCAGGTTGCAGACTGGAACCAGCTTTTAAAGTTAGAAGACCCACATTTGAGTCTTGGTTCTTCTATGTGATCCTGGGAAAGCTATTAACTCTGAGCTGTGTTTTTCTCAAAGGTAAAATAAGGGTGATAGCACACCTACCTTGCCACCTGGGTTGGGCCAGAGATTAGAGGGGATGATGTATAGCAGCCTGCTTTTCAAAGTGCCAAAAAAGGAAACAATTATGAGCTTTCAGGACCAGGTTAGCTGGGTCTTTTCCCCTTGTCTAAGAGACAAAGTCATTTGGCAAAGTGCTAGGAAGAGGTCTTCTGCCTCCAGATAGCTCTGCAGAAATGCTCTACCGAAGAGTTCTTCAATTTGATTAGCAAATATCCACATTAAAAATATAAACAGATTGGTGAAAGGGTGCATCTGTCTACCTATCAGTCATTCTCACTTTAGTGTGAATCTAATTGAAAGCATTGTTTTCCTCGAAAGGGCTAGATGAGCCCTGCCTGAATGAGAGAATAAATCTTCTGTTGGAGTATGGGCAAGCAGGAAGGAAATGTTATAGCCTGGGGATACTACAAAAGAGAATTTGAGGGGATGGGCAGATAGCACCCCTTAGAAGCTGGGTGACCATAAAGAGAACTCAAATTCTCTAAGTTCCAGTTTCCTTCTCTGCAAAATGAGAGTAATAATACCTATCTCATCAAGTCATCATTAGAATGAAATGGAGAATGAAGTCTGAACCACTCGGGATGAGCATAGCACAGAAAAAAAGCTTACTGAAACTGCTGGGCACAGTGGCTCACGCCTATAATCCTAGCACTCTGGGAGGCTGAGCAAAGCGGGAGGATTGCTTGAGGTCAGGAGTTGGAGACCAGCCTGAGCAAGAGCAAGACCCCATCTCCACTAAGAATAGAAAAATTAGCCAAGTGTGGTGACACATACCTGTAGTCCCAGCTACTCAGGAGGCTGAGGCAGGAGAATCACTTCAGCCCAGGAGTTTGAGGTTGCTGCGAGCTAGGCTGACACCACGGCACTCCAGCCCAGGAGTGAGAATCCAACTCAAAAAAAACCAAAAAAAAACCTTAGTGAAAATTAGCTACCCCTACGGGTATTAAGAGTTGGTATCATTATCATTATAATATTTATTTTTATTCCTATTGCTACCAGCTGTGAATAAGCGGCACAGGGCCCTCAGAACCTTATGTGGAAAGATGTCCATCTTTCAAAGCCTCTTTTGTACCACTGACTTATTGCTGTTTAACAAACCACCCCAAATTTGATGGTCTAAAACAATAGTCATTTATTTTGCTCATGAACCTGTAACTTAGGCAGGACCTAGCGGGGGTGGCTCGCCTCCTCGCTGTAGGGCATCGACTGGGGTCGCTCATTTGGAGTCTAGAGGATCTGCTTTCAAGACGGCTCCCTTACGCTGCTAAAAAGTTGATGCTGGCTATTGGCTGGGAGCCCAGCCAGAGTGGGCTGGGTTTCCTCACAGCGTGGTGACTGGGTTGCAAGAGGGAGCATCTCAAGAGAGTAAGAGGACATGGCGTTTTATGACTTAGCCTCAGAAGTGACATTATATCACTTCCTCTGTGTTCTCCTTGTCCAGGCACTCACAAAGATCCACCCAGTTTCAAAGGGAGGGGACAGACTCCACTTCTTGATGGGAGAGTATTAAGATTCTAGAAAAACGTGTGGGATGGGAGATATTGTTGCCGCCTTCTTTGGGAAATACAACTGCCCCCTCTCTCAGGAAAGTCTTCAATTCTTCACCCCCACCAGATACATGCCCTCCCTTTATGTCCAACTTTCTTCTGACGCTCACATTACCCTGAACCTTTCGGTATTGTCCTTTATTTGCTTGTTGTTGTTGGTTTTTTTAACTACCCAAAATAAATGGCGCAGGGATGGCAGCAGAAGGGAGAAATAGAGACGCTTTACAATTTGGTCTTGCTGTCACTATTTGGACACAAACCGCTCTGGAATAGAATCTTGTTCATTTAAAACCTTTCAAACCCCAGATCTCTTCCTCTGTGAAACAGGGAGTAATAGTAACAATTCTTCAATGAACTTTTTGAGAAAATTAAATTAAACAAGTCAAGCTTCATGAAGCACTTAAAATGGATTAGTAAGCCTGGCTTCTAAGTGCTAGCACAAAAATGTGAGCCATTATGATGCCACTAAGATGAAATTTAAAACAATCCATACAGAAAAGAAATTTTCTGTATTTTATCTTACCCTAAGAACATCCTCGTGTTATAACTAGTGAAAGTTAAAGGTGGAAAAATGTCAAGGAGTGGAGTAGAGAGGAAAGGTATCTTAAATATTTATGGCACAACTTTTTAAAGCCTTTCACATGGAGGAGGTGGGGCTTGTATGGCACCTTCAAAGCTGAGTCCCTTTGGGAGGGGTAAGGGAAGGGGAGGAGGGCATGAGTGAGTCTAGAAAAATGGGCCACTCTGGGGGGCATGAAGAGTCCTCATCAAGCACAGAGGGCCCTGCATCACTTAGCCAGACCACACAATGCAGCACATGACAATTCAGGGCCCTTCCAGCTCTGCAAGTCTCTACTTCTCCATTAGCAAAGGTTCTTTAGACTTCCAGCAACAGAATCTGACTTTGGCTATCTTAAGTCACAAAGGGAACTTAGTGGAAAGTTGCCGGCATGTTCAGGAAGACAGGAGGCAGGCCAGCTCCGGAGCCCTGGGCAGCAGGGAGGAGTGTGTGGGCTTTCTCACCAGAATGCTGCCATGATGGGGACTCGGCTCCAGGGACCACCACAATCGGAGTCCTTCCATTCCAAGTTTCCAATTCCCACCATCTTGCCGTGGATTAATCAGCTACAGCCAGAGAAGCAGGATCCTGCAGTACGGAAGTGGCTGCTGTTAGCTCATCCCATGAAAAGGGACATCTGCATGGAGAGATAATGAGGCAGAGAGGCCTGGAGGGGCAGTGGTGGTCGGGGAGCCCTGCCACAGGAAAGGCCCTGCCAGCCTCCGCCTCCTCTCTCTCCCTTGTCACTAAAACTGCTCTGCACTGGGTGAGGGGCCAGGGCACCTGGAGAAGAATTTAATCACCAAAATATGTTTATTGTTCATCTATCATGTGCCAGACCGTGTGTTTACTGCTGCAGATACAAAAATGAATAAACACGCTGTTTCACGGCAGAGGATCTACTTAATGGTTAAGAGCCACGACGGAATGACAAAGACCAGGATTCATACTCCAAGTCTACCTCTTACATACCGCGTAGACTTGGCTCTGCCTCCTCAGGCTGCAGTGAAGATCAGCTGTCAGTTGCCCCTGACTCTCCGGCCATTACAGTTCACCACAAGGATTAAATGAGAGAAGGTAAATAGAGCCCTCCCGGTACCCTACACCCAGAGCCCATAGTCTCCATGACTATGACTCTATCACAAACGAAAAGAGGACTTCCCTGACACCTGTACCTGCCAGTGCTAGAAGAAACTATAGAGATCACTATTCCAGGGTATAGACAGATCACACCCAGTGTGATCCAGGACCACAAACGTCAGAATCATCTAGAAAACCAATTAACAATGCAGCCCCCAGCCTTACTCCCAGATGCTCTGATTCAGGAGATCAGGAGAAAGATCTGGAATCTACCTTTTAAGCTGCCTCCCAAAATCTAAGTGATTTTGAGCATAACCAACATGAGTACCAGTGTCCTAAACTGTAATAGAAAATCCTCTCATTTAAAGGCATGGAAATCGACAACTATGAAAAGGAAATAATTCAACTCAAGATCTCACAATGAGAATGATTAGGCATATTAGTTTTCTATTGCTGTGTAACAAATTATCACAAACTTAGTGGCTAAAAACAAAACAGTACAAATTTATCAATGCATTATTTCTGTAGATCAGATATCTGCTGAGGTCTCATAGGGTGTTGACTGGGCTGCCATCCTTTCTAGAACTCAGAGTCCCCTTTCGAGCTCTCATGGTTGTAGGAAGAATTTGGTTTCTTGTGCTTGTAGCACTAGGGGCCCTGTCTCATGCTGGGGGTCAACCAGGGGTTGCTGTCAACTCCTAGACATGCTCTCCTGTCCTCGCCATGTGGCCCTTTCCATCTCCAAAGCCAGCCATGAAGATTCTTTTTCACATTGACTCCTCCTCATGCTCTGAATCTCTTACTGCCTCCATCTCTAACCTCTAGACCCAGATTTAAAGGGCTGATGTGGTTAGGTGAGGCCCACCCTTTTGATTAACTCAAAGTCAACTAATTAGTAACCTTTATTACCTATGCAAAATCCGTTTTGCCACATAATGTCACATAATCATGGGAGTGATAGCCTAAGATTGTCGCAGGTTTTGCCTACATGCAAGGGAAGGAGATTATACAGGGCGAGGGTCATTGGGGGTCATTAGAAGTCTGCCTACCACACTGAGACTATAATCTAAGACTCTGACAAAACACAAGCTTATCAATCATGCAGAATTCACCACTCCCTCAGATTCCTAGCAATAGCTTCCTAACTCCTAAATAGACATTTGTACCTCCAAACTAAATAATACAAAGAAAGTTCATTAATGTAGGGTGTAGCTTCTAACTGTTAGTTCAAGGCATTCTAAGCATGTAAGTTGTAGATTTCTTTAACAGGCACTTTCTTTGGTATTTATGTGTGAAAAATTGACAACCTAGCTCACTCACCAAACCTGGCCTGTGTCCAGCAAACACTCCTGAAATGGATCTTAAACTGACCATCCAAGCCAACTACTTACAAAATCAAACATTCAGACAGAATTGAGTGAAGATAAAGGAATCTAACCTAGTATAGGTTGAGTAACCCTTATCTGAAATATTTGGGACCAGAAGGACTTCAAATTTTAGATTTTTTCAGATTTCAGAATATTTGCATTATACATACTGGTTGAGTATACCTAACCTGAAAATCATAAATCCTAAATGCTCCAATGAGCATTTCATTTGAGCATCATGTCAGCACTTAAAAAGTTTTGGGACCAGGTGTGGTGGCTCACACCTGTAATCCTAGCACTCTGGGAGGCCAAGACGGGAGGATCGCTTGAGCTCAGGAGTTGGAGACCAGCCTGAGCAACAGCAAGACCCCGTCTCTACTAAAAATAGAAAAATTTAGCCAGACTTTGTAGTGCATACCTGTAGTCCCAGCTGCTCGGGAGGCTGAGGCAGGAGGATCGCTTGAGCCCAGGAGTTTGAGGTTGCCATGAGCTACGACCATGCTCCTGCACTCTACTCAGGTGATGGAGTGAGACTCTGTCTCAAAAAAAATAAAAAAAATAAAAATTTTTCAATTTTTGAGCATTTTGGATTTCAAATTTTTGAATTAGGAATACTCAACCTGTACCTCCTACCTATCAAGCACAATCCTAGGCCCTCTATGTACATTATCCACTTTAAGAGTCAAGACAAACTCGTAAAATAGACATTATTATTCCCATTTATAGATAAAGAATTTGAGATTTTCAGTTATATAACCTGCTCAAAAACAAACAAACAAACAAAAACTAAAAAAACACAGGTAGCAAGAGATAGCACCAAGGTTCAAACCTAGGTCAGTACAATTTCAAACCACATGTTCTATCCATAGATACAATATTAATAAATGTTGGTTCTTTTCCCTGTGACTTCAATCATACAATGTATTTTTTAAAAAGCAAACAAATTTTAACAATCTCAACCAACAAAACAAGGCAGTGTCCCTCATGCAGTCTTAAAAAATAAAAATTACATTTTGTTCTTGCCCTAAGTAAAACTAAATCTCTCCAACAGTGTCAGATGTATTACTAATTACACAATTACATTATGCAGTCGTGCTTGTAATAAAATTCTTGGAGTGCTTTTAGCAAATTCAAATTTGGAGGAAATAATGGCTTGCTTTAAAATTATTTACTAAATTAAGCAATTCTTTACTCAACATTGTTAACGTTGTTTTTAATAATTCAAGTACAAGATGTTTTATTATGAACATTTTCCAAAGACAAGTTTAAAAAAATTTCCATTCTTTTCAGTATGTACAAGGTTGCTCCAGTAAGGTATTTTTTTTAAAGATTTAATATTCCTGCTTTGCCAGAGAGTAAAAGGCTTTTCATCCTTTCCATGATTCTTTCAACTAGAATGCCTCTCCCTCCTGCCCCCAGGGCTGACAGAGTTGGGGAAGAGAGGCCACAATTTCATTTATTTTACTCAGCAGGTCACCACAGATGTTTGCAAATTTTGGGGAGGAAGAGAAAAAAAAAGATGCCATGACAGCAACATCCCCCATCCCACGTGCTCTTTTGCAACGTGACTTTGTTCCCCTTCATCTACTTAATCTCCTTGAATCTTGGTGGGCCTGTGGCTGCATGGACCAGTAGAATATAGCAGAAGTGAAGTTGTGTCTGCTCTGGGCTCAGCCCTCAACTTGCCTGGCAGCTTCTACTTCCTTCCTCTTGGAACACTCACTCTTGAGGCGCTCCCTCTGAGAACCCAGCAAACACACTGTAAGATGCACAGCCAGCTGGACAGACCATGAGCAAGCACTCTGGTGCACTGCCAGTCTCAGCCGCCAACCTCGGGAGGTAGCCATCTTGGATGCCCAGTCCAGTCGAGCCTTCAGATGGCTGCATCCCAGGCACCCTCGGACTGCAATTGCACAAGCAATCCCAAGCAAGAACCACCTAGCTGAGCCCAATCAATGCACAAAAACGTGAAAGATGATAAACAGTTGTTTTAAGCCACTGAACTTTGGGGAGATTTGTTATGTGGTGACAGGTAACCAGACACTGCTCTTCCAAACAGTCACATATGTGAACCAAGACCAGACCTGACCACTAAGTGAATGACCATGTCTCTATGAAGGAACAATTAGAAGTTTCCTGCTCATCTGTGGACTCCCATTTTCCCACCTGTGAAACACAGAGGAAGGGCTAGATCAGGGGTCACAACCCAGAGGTCATCACGGTTTGTCACTGGTTAGAGATAATATTTCTAAAAACCTGATGTAATCTGCACATTTACATGTGATGAAGCCACCCTGGCTAACTAAAAACCACGTTTCCTTGCTTTTGGCTGGAATTCTATCAATTCAGTGTATCAACACAGCCCTTCTGCTAGTCAGAAGCTGGTTAGCTGTCCCATATGGCTTTGATAGCTAAAAATGAAATAAAGAATTAAATGCTGCTTAATTCACACAATTTGTTCAGCACATAAAAAAAATATTTTAAAACATGAGCTTCTTAGCTGAGAAAGGAATCCTCAAGGATGAAAAAGATGGTAATGACTGAGAAATGTGACCTATGATAATGCTAATAGATATCACAAACTGACCACTTCCTATGGACCAAGCCAGACACTGTGCTGAGTGTGTTCGTGTATTAGCTCATCTGATCCTTCAAATATCCCCTAAGGTGAATAGTATTTTTTTTTCACATCTGACAGAGGAAAAAAACTGAGACACAGAAAGGCAAACTATCCTGTGTAAAGCTATACAATCAGTAAATGGCAGAGCCAAGATTCAAAACCATCAGATTTCAAAGTCTACATAATACTGGCTCCCAAAAAATTTATATTTGTATCTAACCCAGATTAAATGTTTCCAAAGATTGCTCCTTTCACCTCTCCTCCTTTTAGACAATCTGTGTCAAGCAGACTATCAGTGTTTGAATAAGAGTCCAGGTCTTTGTCATGGCATGAAGAAGTAGGGCTGGGTGTTTCACGAGATTGTTCAACACCGCTCAGGAATGAGCTCTCACACACTGCTTTAGGGGGTGCAAATTGTACCCACCCTTTAGAGACTTGTCCCAACACTTAATAATGTTGAAGATGTGACCATGTCACAGCATCTCATTCTTATGTATCTGCACCAGAAAAACTCATGCACATGTAGCAAAGAAGTACTTATATGGAGGTTTATCACAGCATGTCGGTTATAGCAAAAACTCAGAAGCAACCTAAACATCCATCAAAAAGAGAACAGAAGAGTGACTGTATATTATTGTCATTCAAGGAATTACCATACAGCATTTTAAAATGAATCACCTAGAACTATATGTTTCACCAATGGATACATGTCAAAAAGAATGTTAAAGGAAAAAGGCAAATTATAGAAAGATACATACAGCATGACACCATTTCTGTAAAGTTATACAATATTTAAGTTTTTTTATATACTGCTTATGCATACATATATATGTATGATACATAAATGCATTATGGGAATATTAAATACTTAAGTCATGATTAAGGTTAGCTCTAAGAATGGAGGGAAATGGGGAAAGGCTGCAAAAGAGGTTTATATTTTATCTGTAATGTTTTATTTCCCGAACTTGATGGTAAAAGCATAAGTGTGCATTATAATATTGATTTATTTTAGATGATTGAAAGATTTTATCAGTTTTTTAATTGTTCGGGGACCCAACTTCCATACTATACCCAAACTTTTGCCTTGAGAATCTTCTGCCAAGCCATTTCCTCTCTCCTTTCACCTGTTCTCAGCAGCCTCCCACCCCAAAACCCATAATCTGAGCATTACACGTTCTTTCAATCAGAAGGTGTCATGTACTTAGAGCTTAAAATGCAAACAACCCTGGAATGGTTTGCATTTTTAACAGAGATTCAAGTAGCAAATACCCTTAAGACCTAAAGAAGTGACCTTATAATGCTGAAACAATTCTCACTGGGTCCTGCTAGGCATCTGCTCAAATCACGTTTATTCATTCTACAAATATTTATTGAGAACCTACTAAGTGCCAAGGACTCAGAGGTTGCCATGTTGCACACCTCCAAGGGGAGGTAGCACCCGCTGCAGTTGTGTTCTGTAGACCCTGGGGATACAACAGTAACAAGGCAAAAAAGGGCCATGCTGTGTTCACATCAGTGACCTCTTCAAATGGAATGAGACAATACTCAATAAAGGATGAGCTCTATTGTCCACTGTCTCATTTTACCAAGTGGTGAAACAGGGACCCAGAGATGGGGGCTAGAGTTGCCTATAGTCACAGAGCAGAGCAGAGATGAAGACTCAGGTCTCTGGACTCCAAACCAGTGCTCATTTCTCTGTCCTACACTGCCTCTTTCTACACTCCATAATGCTATCCCTGAGCAGGGTAGACAGATGGAGCAAAGAGATAAGAAGAAAAAAAAAATTATTTATGTTCCTCTCCTTGAAATAATGCCACTTTTCTCCCCACCTTTTCCTCTCACCACCTCCCCTGGCTTTCAAGCAGCAGGTGCTAAAAGGCTGCATTGATTCCAGTGCTTTCACACCCTTGCAGTGGATCCAGTGTTACCATTAATTCCCCACTTGACAAAGTAAGCTGCAGTCCCCGTTGCAGCAGGACTCACCAGGTACACAGCTCTTACAGAAGCAGTCTGGGAAAATACACAGAGTCATGAGAAAGAGAGGGAAAAAATCCAGGCTGAGAACCAAGAGGTCACATCCTCATTCCAGCCCTGCCACTCACATGCTGAGTGAGCTTAGACAAGCCTTCCCTACTCCGAGCCTCCACCTGATCACCAGGTCCTAAAATACCTGCATCCTAGCTCTTATCAATGGCAAATATCACCAATGGTTCACAACCCCGAGTCATTCACACAAGATAAGCTGATCTTCACTACATGATCTGCCTGAACACAAGCCCTAGAAAGCAGTAGAACAGGTCACAGCCATCTGTGATTTGTGATGTCCTCCACCCACTTCACACTCTACTGGGACATGTACCCTGATTTCCCCTCTGAAAACCATACTCTCAGTCAGTAAGCTTTGGAGAGAGTTTCACCCCTAACTTCAGGTATGAATCAAAGAACCCAGACCTAAGCCAATCAGACCATCCTATTCCCCCTTGACACAGTGATTGGTTCAGGAATGGACACATGTGTCAAACATAGTCATTAAAAAATCACCTCCGTGAGTTTACTTTTGTGAAAGGTGAAAGGTGCGAGTCCTGTTTCGGTCTTCTACATGTGGCTATCCAATTTTCCCAGCACCGGTTATTGAATATGGATTCTTTTCCCCAGTGTATGTTTTCATCTGCTTTGCCAAAGACTAGATGGCCATATGAGAATGGTTTTATATCTGGGTTCTCAGTTCTGTTCCATCAGTCTGTGTCTCTGTTCTTGTGCCAGTACCATGCTGTTTTAGTTACTAGCCTTGTAGTATAGCTTGAAGTCTGGTAAACTGATGCCTCCCAATTTGTTCTACTAACTGAAGTATCACAAGAATGGAAAAACAAGCACCATGTGTACTCACCATCAAATTGGTATTAACTGACCAACACTTAAATGCACATATAGTACTAACATCCATCAGGTATCAGGCAGATGAGACAGGGGAGGAGGGGATGAGTATATATACACCTAATGGGTGCAGTGTGCACCATCTGGGGGATGCACATGCTTAAAGCCCTGACTCAGGTGGGGCAAAAGCAATATATGTAACCTAAACGTTTGTACCCCCATAATATGCTGAAATAAAAAATAAATAAATAAATAAAATTTTTAAAAAATGCTTCTTTCTGGACATTTCCCTGGTCTCTAAAAAAAAACCTAGAAAGAAAAGAAAAAAAAAAGAAATTGCCTTTCGATGGGAATGCTGGAGTGGAGGTAGATGCACTTATATGCTCTTCCCTGGTGGGTATAAAGCTGAGAAGATGGTAGGTCTTGCATGTCTGCTCTCATCTTGGAGCCTGAAGCAAGCTTAGACAGCAGAAAGTAGACCCAAGAATCGGAACAAAATAAAGTGGTTCCCACCAGTATCATTTGAACCCCAGCATCAAAGTATTCCTGAAACTAATCCTAATCCTGGACTTTAAATACCCTGATCCATTAGACTTTCTTTTTTGCTTACTTGAGGTAGGTTTTCTGTCACTTGCAATGGAAAGAATCCTGAATGACCCACTGTCCCACACAGGAGGGTCATCAAGCCTCTCTTTGAATTCCTTTAGTGATAGGGACCACTCTGCCTCTTAGTGTTTCTGCTGAGCTTAATTTGTCTCCAAACCTCTCCCAGGGAGACATCAAGAGGCAGCTGAGAGAAGAGAGAGGAAATGACAGATGTGAAGTGCAAGACCATCTACAGCTGCAGGGCTGGCTGACATTTATGGGAAGTGTTAAATCACTAGGGTCTTCCAGGTTGTTTAATATCGTATATTGATTTGCTTTTGTTTCCCTGAAGGGAAGAAGGATTTGACTAACAGCCAATGTTCCCATGAGAGCAAGTGCCAGAAGGGTTTTACTGAACACAGAAGAATGGAAATCCAGAAAAGAAAAGAAAAAGGGAAGAATGATGGGCTGTGAAATTGGAAAATAATATGTACTTCACTGGCTGACATGGCCCTGAACAAGCAGGTGAAGAAGGTGAAATTTATCTTGGGCATCTTGCCACTTCCTCTAATAGCATCTGTAACCTCTTTTCTACCTCACTGCTCCTCTCCCCAACGGGGTGGCATCTCGATACATCTAGAAAACAAAGGTAATTAGAGCTGTTTTTAAGTACTTTGCACACATTCAGAACTTGGTCTGTTCACATACTCTCTCTTCTATCTAATAATTATTGGTTAGGTGCCTGTCATATGCCAGAAAATTTTTTTCTTGTGTTGTTCTTGTTCCTTTTAGGACACAGTTTGAACGTATAATTAAATTTGTAATTATAATTTAAATTGCTCATTCTTTCGATTTCTGTGAGCATTATGGCACTAGCCCTCACAGCGTCCCCACATGGTGGGCACAGGAGAGACTGCTCTGTCGGGCACTGAGGGAGAACCAGGACGTTCACTGTATCTCCACACCTAGCCCAGTGCTCAGCATGAAGCAGGTGCCCAGTCTGCAGTTCACAAACCAATCATATGAGTGTCCTTTTCACTAAGCAGGGAACAGACACTCAAAGAGGAGAAGCAAGCCACCCAAGTGAAAATCAGCTTAATTAGAATGCTGGGTTTTTAACACTTTCTTAACCCAGTACCCTCTTCCCGAGCCCATCCACACACCAGCATTCCACTCCACTGTAGCCAGCCTGCTGCAATTCTGCACAGAGTTACAAGCATTGCCGCCTCAGCCCAGTCTCCCAGCCTTCCCTCCCTCCTCCAACCCAGCTGCAGAAGCAGCAGCATACTGGATGGAAGACTTCCACCAGCATTTTCTGCCACCTACAACCCATGAACACCACACCAAAGACGTAAACAAGAAAGGGGCCAATAATGGCAATTTCCTCCTGGATCCACTGCCTGGTTTCCTTTTGACCTGCTCAGACCTAATTTTTCTGGCTGCTACCAACGCCATCATCATCATCATCACTGATGTTTATTGAGAGTGCTTACCATGTGTCAGATACAACCCAAGCCATCTCACATGTACTACCTCATTTAATTCATCAACAACCTTAGGAGCTTATATCCTCATTATTCTTATTAATGAGAAAATTGAGGCTCAGAGATAGTTGCAAGGTCATGTAGCTACTAATTGGCAGTCTGGATCTGAATTCAGGTCTCTCTGATCCTCTCTTCCCCCAGTAAGGCCTGAACTCACCACCAGGACTTAAAAAAAAAAAAAAAGACATCGTGTTTTCAAATGCAGGCAGCCCTTGATTTCTCACTTGTTTTCTTTCTTTTTCTCTGTAGCAAACTCTGTCTTTGGGCAAGTCACTTAGCCTCTCTGGGCTTTTGTCTCTTCATCTGTAGAAGTGAGAAGTTGAACTGGATCTAGCTGGCCTTCAAGTATCCCATTTTCAGATTCCTTCCTTCCTTTGCTGCCCAAGGCACGCTCACCAAATGCCACCATCCACCTTTCAAGAATGAAGAATACTTCCTCCGTGAGAAAGACGCCCCCAAGTCCAAAGCCCCGGCTCAGACCCGCCTCTTTGCCGTGAGCACAGCTCAGGAGGATCGAGGGGCAAGGGTGAAACTGTCCATTCTTCGCCCGGGGATATCGAGGCCCAGGAGGCAGGGGCATTCGCCTGGGATCAGGGCAGAGACCAGACCCAGAACCCGGTGCTCTGCCTGGCCTCTGACTTCCAGGCTTGCACTATCTCCTCTTGCGATCCTCTAAGAGGGTATATGGATAAATGAGCAGTCAAAATAACCACCAAAAAGAGGACAACGGATGTTCGGCTGTGATGCATTGCAAACGCACTGGCTGCCCTCTCTTGGACCTTCTTTGGCCCAGCTCCATCTACATGTGGTGAGCGAACTTTTAAGTAATATATTGGCCCAGAGCACCCATAGAGTGAATTTGCCATTCCCTGAGATGGGGAGGTTGCAAGTAGCAGTGTCTTGGAGGGAAACCCAGGAATCTAACTTTGAGCATGGTCGGTTTGAATGTCTGTAAGGCCACAAAGTATCTGTATCACATAGGCAATTCAGCCTTTGACTGAATATTAGAAGGGTCATGCCTGGAGGTATAAATTTAGAAATTATTAGCATATACTGTCATTTCAAGTCATGATACTGGATGAGACTGTAACAATAAGTCACTCCATCTTAACGCTAACTAACAACTCTCTTTTACGGTGCCTAATTGTGTGCTTGCTGAAGAATGCCCAGGAACTGGCCTTGAACAACTCCTTGAACAACTAACCCTGAAACCAAAAATTTCGGTTCCCTTCCCTGGCCCATCCCAGGGAGACGCTGAGAAGTTAATCTTCACTTCTGTTGTGGTCTAGCTCAGGGGTGGGGAACCTCTTCATGTTGGAAGGCCACATTAATTTAGCTGTAATCAAATAAGGCCGCATTCAAGAAACTTCAATTAGATATACTTAAAAATGTACATTATTTTGTAAAAAGTCTAACTACTGTGTACTTAATAATTTCAAAAAATGAAAACCATTTGTTAATTTTAAAGTTAACTAGCCTTTTAATGACTTTGTTGTGTCCACTTTTTGTTGGAAAGCATTTGAATATTTGGTTGCAGCACGGAGGTCCACAGTTTCAGCTGATCCTCTGGATGGGTGTCAGTCATCTGTGACCTTAAGGGCATCTTGATCTGGGTTAGGCAGTAGAATGCAGATTTGCAGCAATAAGTGGTTGAAAAGCAAGAACATGTTTTTCAGGCATGTTGGCCGAAGGCGTGGGTATTCTGCATTTTTTCCATATTTCAATTGGATCCTTCTTAGCATCAAACAATGACTTTAAAATGTCATCTACTGAAAGCTGAATCAATTCCATCTGTAGTTCTTTAGGTGCCTTGGTGATGACAACAACTTGAGCCTGAAATGCTAATTTGAGAGTGATGTCATGATTCTCAAAGTCCTAAACCTTTCATTTATTCTCCAATTAAAAAAAAAATAAGATTGAAGAATAGTATATGGTAAAAATAAAAAACACCTGATATTGTCCCTTCTCAGAAATCCTTAAATAAGATTCATCAAGCATTTTAGTATAGAAAATTATAGAATCTTGGAGAGCCAAGAGAACATTCTAATTACAAATTAATTATAAAAATCTAATGCTAGTAACTTACTGAAGGTCTAATATGTGTCAGGCATTTCGCTGAGTATTCCATATATTGTTCCACTGAATCCTCAAACAGCCCTATAAGGTCAGTGCTCATATCACTGTATAGAGAAAGAAACTGAGGCACAGAGTGCTTAAGTAACTTACTCATGGTCACACAGCTTGTTGGGCTTGGAACTCCACTGGGCTTTACTCCAAAGCCTTTCTCAGAGATCTTCTTGTGCAAGTGTCCAACCCAGAGCAGAAATTGTCTCTGAAAATCCCAATTAACAGGCTCTGTCAGAAGACCTGCAATGGTGCAGAATTTCTAAAAATATGCAGACTTTTTAAAATGAAGATCACAAGCAAACAAACCTGTAGCCTTGGTCCCAACTGAAAGAAGAGAAGTGTGTGTGCCTCTCTCTGAAGTCGTCCACCAGACACGGAGGGAGCTTTGCCTTGCTCTTAGTGTTATCTCTGCTTGCAGCAAAAAGGTTCTAAAAAATGAAAAACATTGTTTTGAAAGCGCCAGTTAGTCTCCTGTGCAATGGCAATGTCATTAATTTAATCAGTGGTAAGAAGCCAAGTAGGTTGTTATCAGGACAGGCATCAATAGACCGCTGCTGCCCCCATGCAGGGCAGCATTTCTTGCCTCCAAGCAGAGCCAGGTATCCTGGTGATGACTCCTCTGGTGAGTACCAGGACAGGAGAACTACTTTGCAGACACTTCCTCTGGCAACTGATGGAAGGATCTTACATCAACGACCCGGTTTCCTGGTCTCTCCCCAACTTTGAAATCCTGTACATCACTACAGATGCTGCTCCTTTCTCTCCATCTTATCCAAGTCCTTCCAGGTCTAGATGGGTCTAATCCGTGCTATAAGCCTTCCTGGAGTCTTCCAGCCCCCACTGGCTTGGCACATCCTTGCATTCTGATTCTCTTATAGGATAGTTTTATTCTCCATACTAAAGCATATTTGGTTGTAATTCTAGCTCAGCCATGTGACCTTTGGCTGGTCATGTTCCCCCTTTGAATTTCAGTTCTTCATCTATAACAAAGTGGTTGAATGAAGAATGGAAGATCAGTTTCATCTCATGAGCCTTCTCCATTCATTTGTAGTGGCTGGCTGGAAGTGAGATGCTCACAGGATTATGAGGCCAACTCTGAACTCAGCATTAAAAAACTGTCAAGATTGATTGGTGGTGTCTGCCATGGGCACAAGACGAATGAGAAGTGTCCCTGTGTTGTGTCACTGCCATCCATGGACCAGATGATATCTGAGGCTCTTCAGCCTTGACAGTACATAATTCCTCTTCTTTACATCCACCGTGTCAGGAGCACACTCAGACAAACTCTCTCAAACTTTTCCAACAAAATATCCCAAGTGGCAGAGGTGAATTAACTAACACATACTCCCAGGAGAAAAAGGGAGTAAAAACATAGAGAAAAGCATAATGAAGGAATCATTGGGTCTAGACTTTCCAAGTCAGCCTCTGCAAAATCAGCTGAATTGTATTTTTTTCTTTAGTTGTCTTTGAGATTGCCTATTCTATTTTTACAATAAACCTTCCTTAGCTGAGCTAGACTAAGTTGATTGCTGTTGCTTACAACCAAATTAATTATGTTCTCACCAAGAGATTATTATCATCGCCACTTCCTAAACACTTACATGTACCAGGCATTATGCTAAGAGCTACATTTAATTTCCATTTAGTCTCCATTATAATCCTATAAAGTAAGTATTATTGCCCCCATCCCACACGTGGTGCAATTGAGATTCAGAGAGGTTAAGTCACTTGCTCAAGCTCGTAAGTGCCAGAGCCAGGATTTGATGGAGTTTTATCTAACCACGAGCCTTGTATTCTTAACCTCTACATTTGCAAAACAGCTTCCAAATTGTATCTCTGTTCATTTTAATCTTAGAAGAAGGAAGGGGTGCCAAGACCAACTGGTACTACAGGATGTGGCATGTTTATTCTGCGACCTCACACACCTCTTGGGCACAGCACCATATACCCCTGAGGATGTACGTGTGCCAGTTTGAGAAACAGAAAATGAAATAGGTCAATCAAAACTTATTCATGAGGGGTTATTCTGACATCTTTTCAGAGAGCATTTTGGATGGTTTTCTGAAATAACCAGCTCCCCTAGGCTGCTGATCTCTAGCACCCACTCAGTCTCAGCAGTCCTCTCCAAGCTGTGCCAACTCAATTGCACTTGCTGCAGAAGCAACTTCCTGGCTTCAAGTCCTCCGTTCCTGCTTTCTTTCTCAGAAAGCCCTTCATCTTCCAAAAAAGTGGTCAAAAGCATTTCACATGCTTATTTATTTGAGGGTGATTTAGAAGTGTTAATACTTAATTCCTTCTCCCATTTTTTTTAAGCAACAGTTTAATTTTAAGACATCAAGTTGGCCAATCAAGCAATAAGATGCCTAAGAATGGAAAAATAGTTTCCTATTAACAAGCAGCTTCAAATTAATCTGAGGATATTTTCTACATGGAAATGCACCTCCTAACACCCTTATCTTTTTGGCCTCACACACCTGGCTGTGGAAGAGATTTACACTTGCAAATTCTAAACTACAACAGAGCAATATTTCTGCTTCAACCCAGCTTCAATATGTTCTTTAAAAAAAGAAAAGAAAAGACTTTGTTGTATTTGGCATTGAGATTTGTTCAGTGCAAAGAGGTGGCATTTGCAGGGATGAAGGAAAAAGTAATATTTAAAGTTTGGGATAAAAAACTGAAAGAGTTGATGTTTCAGGGAACTTCAGAACAGGCACAGTGAGGAGAAAGATTTTCTATTTCTGCAAATTTAGTTCAGGATTATTGTTTTTGTTTGGTAGATCTGAGTTTGGGTTAGACCAAAAAAAAGTCTGCTGGTTCCCTCCAGGTGCAAAGAGGGATGAATACTAAGAACTACAGGAATGATTATAGCTGTTTATTAAACATGTACCCCATGCCAGGCACTGCGCTGAACTCTCCACTTTGTATCATTTTGTTCATTCTCTCAACAAACCCCAGAGGGAAGTCCGATTATTACCACTGTTTTGCAAATGATGAAAATGAGACATGGATAGGCTCAAACACTTGCCCAATGTCACAGCAGTAATAAGTGACAGAGCTGGGGCATTCTGGGCCCAGAGGCTGTCCTCCCTATCACTTTATACTGCTGTCACTGTGGAAAGGTCCCCGGGCCCCAGAAGCTACAGTCCTGACCAGGGTCACCTTCAGCAGCACTGGGAAGGGGACCCTGGGCTCCATTATGGAGCAGAACTTCTCCGTAGCATTCACTGTTCCTCCAACTACTCCACTCCACTCCCCCTACAGCTGAAAGATATCTACTTCCCTTCCCCGCTCCGTTTTACCTTGAGGTCACTAAGGCCTAGAGTGAAAAGAACCTGTCCAAGGTCAGAAACAAGAGCAGCATCTCCAGGATCATCCCATTCTCACTTCCTCATCCCCACTGTTCACTCCAACACCTTTTCCCACCAGGACTGCTGTGCAGAGCGTATCTATATTCAACAGTGTTCCTGTTATACCCACTTCCCTCATCAAAACTCATCCATGCAGTGTCCCAACACCACAAGCTTTTGCTAGGTGACCCTGTCCTGTTGCGAGAATCTGAAAGAATTCTAGAATGTCAGAGGAGAAAAGTCTCAAACATATAATTTTATCCATTTCCCTCATTTTAAAAATGGGGGACAGTGGCCCAGCAAAGAGAAGAGACTTGGTAGGGCCTAAGAACCTCAACGGGTGTGCGGTATTGGAGCACAGTAAGAAAATATACCGGAACCTCTTTTATGTTAATTTTACACGAAAGTTGAGAAAGAAATTAAGCTCTACCACTGTATATCACACAGTCTGGCACTGGTTCCCTGAGTCTACAGTTAGGAGATTACTTACTACCTAAAACAGTGATGGGCCCTGAAAGAAGAATGGAAGTGAAAGTAAGCCAGCCCTCTTGTTTACTTGACTTTAGAGTATAACATACTGAAATTTATGTGCTCCAGGATTTCACTAAGATTGGCAATTTATTAAAGAAATAAGACTGCCACATGGTAGAATGTTTATAATACTCTGTAATGAGGTAGAAGGTAATCACAAAGATCTTTGATGCCACACTGAGATTAACTGATTATTTTACGGGAAAATAAGACAGAGTTATGGAAATTAAAGTTACATTATGCATTTTTTTAAATGAGATTTTAACTCTAATAATTAGACTCTTCCAAATATTTTATTTTCTGGGATGACAAGTAGCTGTCAGTTTATATTACCAAACAGATATTTTCTACAATAACAACAACAAAAAAAAATCTGCCCTTCGAGGTAAAAAGTGAAATTTGCAACAAGTGTTAAAAAAAAATAACTTCTTTTCAACAAAAAGCTCATGCCACGCAGAGAGCATTTTGAAAACAAACACTGGAAATGTTTTCCCTTTATATATTGCCTGAATTGTGTTCCAAATAAAACTCCACTTCTTAGCCTCTCTGAAAAATCTTCCAAATGAAAAGTGTCAGTGGTTTTAACCCAGTTTTAAATATAAACACAACTAAGTGACTTTCAATGAGATAGAAATTTTTCAGACAAATTTCAACCCAAGCCTTTACATAATGTGGTGAACGGAAGTTTAAAATGAATGTTATGATTTACAAAGTACATTCAGTTATACCCCTTTTCCTCACTGGGTCAACATAGCTCTGTGCAGCATCTTTTTGATTTTTCTAGTCATTAAAAACCGAGTATCAAAATAAACTGAACTTGGACAAGAATTCATAAATATCAAAGTCTGCAACCAAGATTTTTTTAAAAGCGAAGCATGGCTCAACCACACTGATCTCTCTAAAACATTAATAATATATAACTATTTTATATGCTATATGAATAACATTTAACTGAGAGCAAAAAAAGCTTTTATTTTAAAATGTTTTACTTCATCTCTTGTGCTTTTAAAATTTCTATTTGCTGCATGTTTATAATGCACCAAATATCTAGTACAGTACAACTTGAATGTAATTCTTAAGTAAATACGTACAAATTTGAGATACCTGCTCAACAATATTTTACTGAGAGGAAAGCTGGTCCAGAAAGTTTAGCGGCCTCTGGTCTGAAGACCCACAGCTGGGGGTGTTGGAAACCCAGGGCCCAGAAGCATTCCGGTCCTCTGGTCATCTCTGCCACAGTCGGAACAGCTCAGCGTCAGGTGCCAAGTTCCCGCCATGCCAGCCGGCAGATAAGAACAACTAAGCCATCCGAGAATGCCAAGAAAACCCCCAGGGTCACCCTCCAGCCCTATCTCAAGCCTAACAGGCTACAAGCTCTTTGAAAAGCTTCACAGAGTTTAAAATTTTGTGCCAAGCTGGTGTCCAGCCATATTAATCCTCTCCTAGAAAATCTTCAAAATTCTCCCCTTGCCCAAAATGTACAGCCTATGGACCTTTCCCCACTTAGCCCTGGAGTTCTCTTACCAAATAAAGAATAAATCTTACAATAGACCTACGTTACCCTTACATTGGAGTACAGCAGTCCAATGGGAGTGTAAAGCCATTAAAATGAGGAGGTAGATATATTTTTATTGATATCACGTAATGTTCATGATATATTATAAAACAAAAAAGCATATATACAGGATATGTACAAAATACATGTGTAAAATGCTCTCTGCAACACACTCACATACATGTGCACTTCTAATGATAGTTATCTGTGAGTGATGGGATGGAGGTGATTATTTTTCTTATTGCACATCTGTATTTTTTTCTATTACAAACATCTATTACTTGTGTTGGAGGGAAAGGCTATCTTTTAATTGAACTTATCCAAATAGGTATTCCCACTACACCCCTAAGAGGGGTTTTACTTACAACAATGAGAATAACAACCACCCCTTACCATAGCATAGCAGTTTTGTTCTAAAAGCCTTTTTAGTCCATTATCTCCTTCAACTCTGGCAGCACAATAATATTCCCAGAGCATCACCTAAAATTGTGTCTCTCCTGCTCAAAACCCTTTCTAAACCTGTCTGCTATTACAGAATAAAATCTAAAATCATTTGTATGGCATTCAGACCTTTTAACATATAATCTGGCCTTATCCTACCACATCAGCTTCATTTTTTTCTACTTCCTACCTCCACATATATTCTAACTCCCCTGTACCTGAATTCACCATAGACTTTCCTGCCTCTCTTTATGCTTTTCTCTCTAGAATGCCTTTTCTGTATGCTCTGCTCTGGAACTCCTGCTGGTTCTTTAAAGCCCAGAGCAAATGTTTCTCTACTGAGAAATCATTACTGAAGCATTCTGCTCTCTCCATCCCCACAGCCCTTTCTTTCATTTTTCTTTCATAGCATCATCCCTGAAGGGGCAGCAAACCCCTCAAGAGCAAGGGCCCTGTTTATTCAATTCTGAATTAACACTAAGACCAATTCGTGGCACACAGGTGGTATTCTATAACTAGTAGCTACCTTAAGGGAAAGAAAGGTACCTTTGCGCAAAACAGAGAGAAAAAAAAAAAGTTAGGACTCAGGTAGTATTCTCAAGAGACTAAGACAGACTTAATAAGGGAAATTTCAATGTGGTTTAACATTAAGTGACAAGAAAGACCCAGGCAGGAAAAAAATATGGCAGCTGCTATGTTTGAGCCATCCCACCCAAGCAGGAAACTTGAAGGTCTCAACTTCTCAGATAGCCTCTGCCCTCTGGTGACAAGTCAGAAATTGACTACTTTTCATGCAAGTTTGGGATGCCAAAGGATTGGTGGGAGCTTTCCATCGTCCTGAAGCTAATAAACTCTCATCTCCCCATTTCCCTTCATTCATTCAGTATATAGTGGTCAGCAAGATAGATAATAGCTCTGCTGATCTTTTAGAACTTACATTCCAGTTGTGGACAAAGACACTAAAAAAAACAGAAGAAAAAATATATGGTACTATACCAGATTCTGACAATGATTATGCAGAGAATTAGAATAAGATGACATGAAGAAAAGCAGTGACTACTTTAGAATAGATGGTCAGGAAAGGCCTCTCTGAGAAAGTAACATTTAAGACAGGGTCCGTAAACAAAAATCTTCCAACCAAACTGAAAGCATTCCAGACAGATAAAACACCATAAGGAGAGAAGGAGCTCGGTACGTTCAAGGAACAGAGACAAATTCAGGGTTGCTGCAGCATGGTGAGTGAAGGAAAAAGATGAAATAGGGCTTTTTATGTTAGTGCAAGGACCTCCAACTCTTCCCAAGTGTGATGAGATAATTTTGCTAACAAAAATTTTCCAGGAAGGACCTACAGATGGATAGAGGGCTTCAAACTTCCTCTGAATTAATCCTAAACCTTAATCCAACCTTGTGGTTTCTCTGGTTATAGTCTTTATCCCTAAGTCCAAACTAGGTAAAACTGACTGTGGAGTTTAAGAGAAAAGCCATAGAGAATGTGGGGTTAAGAGGACAGAGAAATGAGAGAGTAGACAATTTACAATTCTATGAGAGATGAACATGAAACCCAGGAAAACAAATTGGAAAGTTGGCTCAATCAGAGCACTAGAATGTAAACTTCATGAACGCAGGTATCTTTGCTATCTTATCTATTACTACATTTCCAGTTCCCATAGTAATGCCTGACACATATTAGGTGCTCAATATGTACCTACTAAATAAACAAGTGAAGAAAATGGACAAAAGATGTGGTGACCATGCCAATGTATCTTGCACATCTCTGACTACGGGGAACATAGTTCACCAAGAGCCACTGATGAAATCCACCAAGTTTCCCATGGACTTCCGCCAGCCAGTGCCTGACAGTGCAGGGATACCATGGCAGCTCCACTCCTAGAGACACAAGACTCCCCGACAGCCTTGCTGAGTTTTCTTTTGACTGCATATTGGTCTGTGTTGCTCCCACAAAGCCTTCCTTCCCTCTTTACTTCACTAGGAGTCTGATTTGCATTGCAGTCTGACAGCTCTCCCAGTCTCTCCTGCCTCCCTCCCCATTTTTTCTCCCACTTGCTTCTCTTAATAAAATCCCACCTTGGTTTCTGCTTCTTGGAGCACTCAGTCTAATGAAAAAGATCTAGAGTACTTTCAACTGAACTACATACTAATGGAATCTCTTGCTCCTCTGGTATTATCTACTTATGTATGTCCTTCCAAGGCAGGAATTAAGCAACCCTGAGCCAAAGGGAAGAACAGGTAAATAACTGGTCTCAAATGAAAGATAAATTAAAATGGAGACATTGAAGAAAGATTCTGAAAAAGCTTTCTTCTATTTCCTCCTATTTCCTACTATACAGGAGCTACTTTATATCCCTAGTTTAAAGCCCTAGTAAATTCTATTTCAGTGTCCTTTATAATAGGTTCTCCATAGCTATAATTTTCACAACGCAAAGCCTTTGATCTAGAAGTAATTTCTCATCTAGCCCCCTGAATTGTAATTGGGTGATAGCAGAATCAGTGATTATGGATTATAAAATACTTATTCTGTACTCTAAGATATACAAATTCCTGACATATCCTTGATCAAAACTTATCCTCCCAACATCCATGTAAATTAAGTGGAGTAAGTAATATTATCCCCATTCCATAAGTAAGGACCCTGGCATTTAAGAATGCAAAGTAGCTTCTTAGTAATTTACAAAATACAAAGTACTCATACTCAGCTCTTTTGACATGGAGGACAGTGCTCTTTTACCATATCATACTACCTGTTACAGCTAGGGCCTTGAAGTCAATGCCTACTTTCCCTTCCCAGCATCCATTCTGCTTTCTTCTGATAACCACATCCCACCCCTATATTAGATTATGAGGCTAATTCTACCATAGCTCCAAAGGTGAACATGTAACACAAGATAGGTCAGTCATAGCAAGAAATTCCCCATGGATAGGCACATAGCCCAAGCAGAGCCACTGACAGCCCCCTGAAATCTTTGCTGAATCCATTAGGAAATGGTATTTTCACTGGGGTTGCTAAACTGGTAGACTCTAAGCCATAATGTCCCCCTGTGGGGCATTGTACTTGGGAATAAAGCAATGCAGTGAAAATTAGGACTGAGAGGTGGAGGAACATGAATGCCCAGTGATTCCATTTGAGCACCTGGATCCAGCTATCCCTGAAACTGTGTGAATTCTAGACTTTACAACTGTAAGGGCCAATAAATGCCTTTTAAAGATTTGGATAGCTTGAGTTGTATTTCAGTCAACTATCAAAGGCTTGAAAAAAAGAAATGATATTATATAAATAGTGATAGGACCTCAGAAAGGAAAAAAATTCAAGTAAATAATTCTTATGATTTATATCTAGAATGCCATGTGGTTTCACGCAAACTAGTGGCCTCATCATTCATTTTTATTTTCCATTTCTACCAATGAGCACAGACTAGAAGTGAAATCAAGAGACTTCAAAAGCATCTTTCCTTGAACCTCAAAAAGTCAGTTGGATAATTTTCCCTGGATATGTTAATATCTGCACTAGAAAGAATCAAACACAGTATCTTTAATTCCATAAGCTTTAGTTGGGGGGGTAGGTAGTCACTGAAGTAAAGAGATGAAAAGTGGGATAAAGGTGTCTCAGAGGCAAAAGAAAGACTTTTTATCAATACTGGAAAATGGTAGAATTTATAAGTTTCACCCCAGCACCCTTTATTCCCCTTCCTTTATTTTTCTACATAGCATTTACCATCTGACACACAATATGTTTATTTGTTTACTTATTGCCTACCTCTACCAAGAATATGTGTTCCATGTGAACAGTGGCTATGTCTGTCTTGTTTATTGCTCTATCCGCAGCTTCTAGAAGGGTACTTGCACATAGTGGATTCTAATAAATAATAGTTGAATGTCTGTTGAAAGGGTATTTGCATTTCTATAATCCTTTTTCTAAATTACATATTATACAAACATTTAAGTATTACAGCAATCCCAACTGATGGTTATGTTCCACTATTTAAATGGGGTTCTATATTCATACAAAAAGCAGGAATGTGTAGTATAAGCCACATGTCCATTTACCATGCAAATTGGGATCATGGTTGACTGAATCATAAATCATGGCAGCATCATCTCTGCAGCTAAAGCACCTCAGAAAAAGTAAATAGACTGCAGAGCTGTACTGTCTAGTGTATTAACGACCAGTCATATGTGGCCATTGAGCACTTGAAATGCAGCAAGTGTGAATTGAGATGTGTTATAAGTATTAAAAAAATGCAGGGCTTCAAAGTCACAGTACAAAAAAATCACTAAAATATCTTAATAATTTTTACTTTAGGTTCAACATACACAAATCAATAAACATGATTCACCACATAAATAGAAACAAAAACAAAGACCATATGAACATCTCAATAGATGCAGAAAGGGCATTTGATGAAATCCAGCATGCTTTCATGATAAAAACACTCAACAAACTAGGTATAGAAGGAACATACCCCAAAATTATAAAAGCCATATATGACAAACCCATAGCCATCATCATACCGAATGGAGAAAGGTTGAAAGCGTTTCCCCTAAGAACTGGAACAAGACAAGGGTACCCACTGTCACTACTTCTATTCAACATAGTATTGGAAGTCCTAGCCAGAGCAATCAGGCAAGAGAAAGAAATAAAGGGCATCCAAATTGAAAAGAGGAGGTCAAACTATTCCTGTTTGCTTACAATATGATCCTCCATCTAGAAAACTCTAAAGAATCCACCAAAAGGCTCCTAGAATTGATAAATTCAGTAAAGTCTCAGGTTACAAAATCCAATGGACACAAGTCAGTAGCATTTCTATATACTAATAACAGTCAATCTGAGAGTCAAATCAAGGACTCAATATCATTCACAATAGCTACAAAGAAAATAAAATATCTAGGAATATACTTAACCAAGGAGGTAAAAGATCTCTACAATGACAACTACAAAACATTGATGAAAGAAATCATAGATGACACAAACAGATGAGAACAACATCCTTTGTTTATGTATTGGTAGAATCAACATCATTAAATGTCCATACTACCCAAAGTGATTTACAGATTCAATGCAATTGCCAGCAAAATACCAACATCATATTTCACAGAGCTAGAAAAAATTAATCCTAAATTTCATTTGGAACCAGAAAAGAACCCCATGTACAAAGTAATCTTAAGCAAAAAGAACAAATCAGGAGGCATCACATTACCTGACTTCAAATTATACTACAAGGCTATAGTAACCAAACTAGCATGGTATTGGTATAAAAATAGAGACGTAGACCAATGACACATAATAGAGAACCCAGAAATAAAACCATCTACTACAACTAACTGATCTTTGACAAAGCAGACAACAACATACACTGGGAAAATGAAGCCCTATTCAATAAATGGTGCTGGGAAAATTGGATAGCCACATGCAGAAGAATGAAATGGGACCCCTCTCTCTCTCTTGCCATATACACAAATTAATTCAAGATGGATAAAAACTTATATGTAAGGCATCAAACCATAAAAATTCTAGAAGAAAATGTAAAAAAATCTCTTCTAGATATTGGCCTAGGCAAAGAATTTACGACTAAGACCCCAAAGGCAAATATAGCAACAACAAAAACAAATAAATCGGACTTCATTAAATTAACCCTTTGCACAACAAGGGAAATAATCAACAGAGTGAATAGACAACCTACAGATGGGAGAAAATATTTGTAAAATATATATCTAACAAATGGCTAATATCCAGAATCTACAAAGAAATCAAACAAATCAGCAACAAAAAATAAACAACCCCATGAAAAAGTGGGCAACAGACGTGAGCTGAAGTTATTGGAAAGAAGATAGACAGATGGCCAACAAACATATGAAAAAATGCTCAACATCACTAATCATCAGGGAAAGGCAAATTACAACTACAATGATGCTGTTTTACTTCATGAAAAAAAAAATTACAATGAGATACTACTTTACCCATATCAGAAAAGCCATTATTAAAAAGTCAAAAACACAATAGATGCTGGCATGGATGTAGAGAGAAATGAACTGTTGGTGGGACTGCAAATTAGTACAAGCTCTATGGAGAACAGTATGGAGATTCTTCGAAGAAATAAATGTAGGCCTACCATTCAATCCAGCAATCCCACTGCTGGCCATCTACCCAAAGGAAAAGAAGTCATTTTACAAAAAAGACACCTGCACTTGAATGTTTATTGCAGCACAATTCACAATTGCAAAGATGTGGAAGTGCCCATCAATTCATAAATGGGTAAAGAAAATGTGGTATATATACACCATGGAATACCAGTCAGCCATAAAAAGGAAAGAAATAGTGTCATTTGCAGCAACTTAGATGGAACTGGAGACCATTATCCTAAGTGATTTATCTCAGGAATGGAAAACCAAACACCATATGTTCTCACTAATAAGTGGGAGTTAAATGATGGTACACACAGGCACAAAGTGATACAAAAGACATGAGAAACCAAGAAGCGGGGGAGAGAAGAGGAGAGCACAGGATAAAAACTTACCTATTGGGTACAGTGAACACTATCCTGGTGTCGAGCACACCCAAAGCCCTTACTTAAACATTATACAAGGTATCCACATAACAAAAACACCTGTACTCCCTTAATATTTTGAAATTTAAAAAGAAAAAAAAATAAATAAAATCCATGTTAACACAGATAAATGAACATGTAAGGAGAGTTAGGAAACTGTGGTTCTGAAAAAGAAAACTCTTGAAGGGGGACTTGAATGAAACTTGAATGATAGACACTAAAGTGCCTTTCTGGCCTCTTGCTCAATCATTCCAGGAAGCATCAAGAGCCAGTGTTATAATAAAAACTTTCTTTTGGTTACATGCTTTTTCTCCTGAGCTAATTATTTAAAGCCTTCATGAGGTGATGCATTTTTTGTATGCCAAGGATTTCCAATCGTGGAGTTCCTGACAAAGCAAATGCCACAGAGGATAGCCACAAAGTGCCCTAGGCACATGAAATGTCTGATTCATTGATTCTGATGCCAGAGAAGTTTGATGTCTCCCTATTAAAAAAATCTCCCACATTAAATCAACAACAATGAAAAACTTGGCTTCTCTCAATCCTTACTCCCTTGCTACATGCAGTTCATACTGTTCTCCCTTCTTGGGATTTCTCTGTCATTTTTCATCAGTTTCAAATGTTTTCTCATCTGGTCATATCAACAGAGAGCCTTGAATTATTGCTTAACTCCTTTTAATGTCTATGTATTTTATGTCTCATCACCCAGAGTGAGATTAAATTACAGTTCACATTGCCCTTCTCTTTAACTCGGCAACAGTCTTCAAGACAAGGCCTTCTAATTCTTTGCTTCAGTCCTGGTTCTCAGGTGACAATAGTCGAACAAATGAATGAATCCACATAAGCCCCAGGAATATCATCTACATGGTTCATCTGATTTCTCAAAATCAAAAGGAATCCAGAGGAGCCACTCTGATTTTCCACAACTCAAGGCTTACCTGTTACCCGTGGCCCATTCTCTTCATTCCTGTGCCAAGTCACTGGCTAGACTTGTTTGTAGAAGGACTGGGATGCAGGGAGCTCAGGTGGTGCAGCCCTCAGACGGGCACTCCTGAATCACCTGAGATCTTCTTAGAAGTGCCCATCACTAGGCTCCATCTCATAGCTACTAAATCAGAATTTCTTAGGGTGTAACTAGAAGTCTGCATTTCAGCAAGCTTCCCATTTACACACACCCCGGGACTTGAGAACCAGAGAAAAGTGTAAACAAATGTATGGAAGGGAAAACACAGGGAGCCAGCTAAGAAAGAAGCAGACAGAAAGGCAGGCATGAGCCTTCCCAGAGGGTAGTATTGCCATAATATATGAGCTGGACCCCATTTCCATACCATCATTCAAATTTTCCCACCTCAAACATTTGCCTTTAGAACACATTGTGTAACACTCATGCGCACATTGTCTCCCAGTATGTCTTCACCAAAGACATTGGAAGCATTGTGCCAACTTTTACAGAAAATAAACAAGGGCAGGGGTTATAGAGATTATAGGTCCTTGTTAAAAGGAAAGGAGGAAAATGATAAAGGGGAAATCATAAAGACCAAGAATCATGACCTTGGGCATAAAGACACTTGGGAACAGCAGTCAAACTCTGAAATATATTTATGAATCCAAAGAGAAAAAAGAGGATGAAAAAAAAGAAATAAGCTTTCGGGAAGAGGATGGAGATATATAGTAAAAAGGAAAAAATTTTTCATCTTACTTGTAAGAAATTGATCTGTATTTGGGGGCCCAGAGAGGGAATAGCAGCTGTGGGTGAGAATTTAGAATCATGAGCAGATTTAATTTTAGAGGCACTGGGGCCCCAGTGGACAGGTTTACTCTGAACCCTGCAAAGAGAACAACCACACCTCCTGCATGGTTGCCCCTCTCTGGCTGTGGCTCAGGGGATTAAGGAGACCAATAAGTCCCAAAGTGTACAGTGCACAAGCTGGAGACCCAGAAGAGCTGATGGTTTAGGTCCAGCTCAAGTCCACAGGCCTGAGAACCAGGACAGCCAATAGTATAGTTCCAATCTGAAGACCAGCAGGCTCAAGACCCAAGAAGAATTGATGTTTTAGTTTGAATCCAAACACAGAAAAAGGCCAGTGTTTCAGCTCAAAACAGGCAGGAGTTCCCTCTTACTTACTGGAGGGTCAACCTTTTGTTCTATTCAGGCTTTCAACTAACAGAATGAGGCCCAGTCACATTAGGGAGAACAATCTGCTTCACTCAAGCTACCCATTCAAATGTCCATCTCCTCCAGAAATACTCTCACAGACACACCCAGAATAATGTCTGACCAAATATCTGGGTACCCTGTGGCCCGGTCAAGTTGACACATAATATTAACCATTACAGGGACTCCTCCAACCTATTGCAAATATACCTCATACAGGCCTCTACTGCAGCTCCAGCTACAGGCCTCAGGATTTAGCTTTCGTATATCAGCCTCCTCAATACCTGCCCAATAGGAGCTGCCTTTTGTTTTTTTGGTTTTGGGGTTTATTTGTTTTGTTTTTTGCTGTTTGTGGCTTTATTTATTTATTTATGAGACAGAGTCTTGCTCTGTTGCCTGGGCTAGAGTGCCATGGCATCAGCCTGGCTCACAGCAACCTCAAACTCCTGGCCTCAGGCAATCCTCCTGCCTCAGCCTCCTGAGTAGCTGGGACTACAGTCGCACGCCACCATGCCCGGCTAATTTTTTCTATTTTTAGTAGAGATGGGGTTTCACTCTTGCTCAGGCTGGTCTCAAACTCCTGAACTCAAGAAATCCTCCAGCCTCAGCCTCCAAGAGTGATAGGATTATAGGTGTGAGCCACTTCGCCAGGCCAGGAGCTGTTTTGTGTAAAGATATAGCGCAAAAGTTAAACAAGTGGATGTGAACATCTCACTAATGTAAGTTGCACCTCAGTTACAAAAAAAAGAAGACATGAAATGAGGGCAATGCTGTTGCCATGCAACCTGCAGTGAGACCTTGTATTTCTCAAAGGATTAGCAATCCACAGACAGATGCCCAACTGGACAGTCTGGAGCCCCAAGCTGTGAGAGCAGTATGTCCAATAAGGGAGGTACCCCAAATCATCCCAGGTTTGATCACAAGACTCAGCATACAGCTATACTCACAGCCAAAATGTATTATGGTGACAAGATACAAATCAAAATCAGTAAAGGGAAAAAGCATGTGGGGCAAAGGCCAGAGGAAACTAGGAGCAAGCTTCTAAGAGTCCTTTCTCAGTGGAGTCACATAGGATGTGCTGAATGCCTCCACTATCCAATTGTGACAACACATGTGAAGTGTTGTCTATAAAGGAGCTCGGGAACTTTCCCCCCAAAACACGACTCCTTGGTATAAAGAGTGTTTTGAAATAAAGGCCCTTAAAGATCAGCAGACTTTGGAAGGGGCTTTCTGTCTATCTGCATAACCCAGACCTCCCATCAAAAAGAACAATCGACTTCCCTTTTCTGTTATCTCAATATATTACAGGAAAGATCAAGAATGCAACCACACCTGGCCCAAATCATTTTAAATACAGTACCTGTCAGTCAGGCTAATTTAATTTACAAAGAGAATCATTTACAAGTCAATCTGTTTTCCTCCATCCATTCATTCTTCCTAGCAACCATTTATTGCCCCCAAACAGAATTAGTATGTTGGTACAAAAGTAATTTCGGTTTTAGACCGTGAATTTTAAATCACTATAACTAGGCTGAAACATGCCTTTATTAATCAAAATAGGAACCATTACAAGCAATACATTGTTGCCAATGAGAAATAAGTTTGTTTATTCCTGTAGGGTAAAAATCTGTGCTTCAGGACTTCACAAACTATTGGAAAGCATTTTCTGCATCCTGCTGGTTGTGGAAACATTTTGCCTGAACAAAGTTGTCGAGATGCTTGAAGAAGTGGTAGTTGATTGGCGAGAGGTCAGGTGAATATGGCGGATGAGGCAAAACTTCATAGCCCAGTTCATTCAACTTTCGAAGCATTGGTTGTGCAACATGCAGTCGGGTGTTGTGGAGAAGAATTGGGCCCTTTGTGTTGACGAATGCTGGCTACAAGTGTTGCAGTTTTTGGTGCATCTCATCGATTTGCTGAGCGTACTTCTCAGATGGAATGGTTACACCAGGATTCAGAAGGCTGTAGTGGATCAGACTGGCAGCAGACCACCAAATAGTAACCATGACCTTTTTTGGGTGCAAGTTTGGCTTTGGGAAGTGCTTTGGAGCTTCTTCTTAATCCAACCACTGAGCTGGTCATCACCAGTTGTTGTATAAAATCCACTTTTTGTTGCATGCCACAATCTGATCAAGAAATGGTTCGTTGTCGTGTACAAGAGAAGAGGAAGCTTCAAAACAATTTTTTGGATTTTCGGTCAGCTCATGAGGCACCCACTTATCAGAGCTTTTTCACCTTTCCAATTTGCTTCAAATGCTGAATGACCATAGAATGGTTGACCCTGAGTTCTTCGGCAACTTCCCGTGTAATTGTAATAGGATCAGCTTTAATTATTGCTCTCAACTGGTCGTTGTCAACTTCCGTTGGCTGGCCACTGTGCTCCTCATCTTCAAGGCTCTCGTCTCCTTTGCAAAACTTCTTGAACCACCACTGCACTGTACGTTCGTTAGCAGTTCCTGGGCCAAATGTGGTGTTGATGTTTTGAGTTGTCTCCACTGATTTACAACCCATTTTGAACTCAAATAAGAAAATCACTCAAATTTGCTTTTTGTCTAACATCATTTCTGTAGTCCAAAATGAATATAAAATAAACAGCAAGTAATAAGCCATTAGCAAAAAGAAGTAAAGCAAGAAATGTGCATTAAAATGATGTATAACATAACCACATTTATTTAAGACTGCATTCCAATATCAAACCGCAAATTTCAACAATGCTAAAACTGCAATTACTTCTGCACCAACCTAAATACCTATATTTATATAACCTCTAAAATGAGGGTATACAAATTTCTGGATCCCATTGAGATATTAGGTAATCACTCCGGTGATTCTCCCCATATGCAAGATAAGTAAACCTCTTTCTCTTATTAATCTGCCTTAATTGCGAGTTGATCTTTCTGCAAACTTTTGGGGGAAAGGGAAAGTTTCCCTCTACCCCCACATCTACCAGGGAAGCCCACTAGAGACCCAGTGCCCAGAGTTCTTATTAGGAGCTGCTTGTGTAGATAGATACCCTCTACTTGGCATAGACCAAAATTCCAGACTCCCAGAGGGAAAGCAAGCATGCAGCATAAACTACATTGTACAAACAGTTTAGACAGAGTAAGGGGAATGGTGGGAATGCTCCCAAAATCCAAGTTCCCAGACATCAGCCAAGGGTCAACCTTGCAAGCAAGGCTTTGTAAGGATGGCAGTCTGCTATATTAATGTTTTCGGCACTAGCAGGAGACACTTCCTGCACCCAGCTCCTGGATTTGGGATGAAAATGAGAATGGAGAAAAAGCAACTGTTTCAGAGAGGAAAGTGGGAAAACTGAAACTCAGTCACAAAAGGTTGGACCAAGAATTGGACTTTCTTCTGCCACAATATAAAGAACTTGGAGTTCTGTCACCCCCAGTGCAGAAGTCTGCGGAGGGTCAGAGTGGGAGCATTTACTTCAACGGTCACACAGGAAGGTGACAGAACTTACCAACTCTCAAAGAATGTACATGTTTAGCTGGAATATGTGGACAGAGATCACTGAGTACCTCAATACATCCAGAGGTACTATTCATACCAGTGACCAGCAGGAATGCAAATTTTTTTTTTTTAAATCAGATTTTTTTTTTTTAAGAAAAAGAAAACAAAAAAGAAATCCAACAAAGAGCTGAGCGCAGCACGCGGCAAGGGCATGCGAGTGTGCCACGCTTTCCCCGCCCCCACCCTCGCCACCCCCCCTGCCCACGTGGACAGATTGCAGTGGGTTAAGTAGAACAGAGTCTCCCAGTACAGATAAAGGTTGCAGGCTCAAGAAGGAACCCAACTACTGAACACTTACAATTGAATGGACTCATCTTCAGGATGTTGCTATTTAATTATTCATTGCACACAAGTTCTAATGATGCTAAATAAAGTAGAATTTGCTGTTACTAGACTTTCTTTGCTTGCAATAAAATACTCTTTTTGTTACTCAGAAAATAAAAATTAACAACTCCTCTGTGATTCAAGCAACATTTGCAGAAATATTTCTACTGTGTTTGGCCATGAGGTTAGAACTACGAATATATATCATATGTTAGAAGAAAACTGCCCTAAGTCAACAAGATACAAGACCACTATGGAGCAGAGATCTTACAGGAGGAAAAAAATATCCCTAGTGGTAGACAATTGCTCTTGCCTTAGGATTAGGGTTGTATTTATTTTAAAGGTGGCTGTTTTTATTTTAAAAGTGATTCCCTAAAAATTCATGGCATCAGCCAAGAAATACCTCAAGGCCAAAGGAAAAATCTAAATGCAAAAATGCCTTGGATGGCCTTGGTAGCTCTCCATCACAGACTGAAGAGCTTTGCTATGCTTATGCCTCAGTGGTCTTTGCATTTTAGCTAAAGTTTCATTCCTTTTAAACATCTAAATATCTTTTATAATCATAAAAATCCTTCAGCTATCAACCCCAAGGGAAGGCTGAAAAGCAAGATGAGCATATCTGTTAGCTTGATAAGAAAGGCTTGGAGCCTGGGGAGGACATAAACAATGTCTTCCAAAGAGTGTCTTTCCCTCCTCTCTGATTCTATTATACTGATAATCATCTACATATTAGTAACTTACTTTTTAGAAGACTAAAAAGTTGAATGTCCAACATCAAGGGGAACAGCCATCTTTGTTGGGTTAGACAGGATCTTGCGAATTACGAAGAGGTGAAATTTCTGCTTGAGTCTGTGAATGATAAAGGAGTCTGTCCAAAGATGTAATCATCCAATAAATAGTGCTGTGTCCTGCACTCATGGGAAAGATACTTTAAAAGCTTTCATCATTGTGAGTGTCTTGTGTCTTCCTCCATGATCCTTATCACTAACAAGTGGTAAGAAATAGTTGCATTTGGTATTTACCTTTGGGGGAAAATCTTTATGTTAAAATGTACTTGATGATTCTATCTTTAATAAATCTGTGTGTAAAAACACAAAACACAGAGGAAGGAAACTAGATTGTGTTCCTGCTGAAAAGCAGTGAGTGGGTGCAGAGACGCTGATCGAGCTCCCTCCATCCTGCAACTAGGCTGGGGGATGACAGTTTTCCCATCACCCTCTTGGTTCCCAGACTGTATGAGACATCTTCCTGGCTGTCTGTAATTTCTCCCCCGCACCAGATTTCTGAGTCGCATTAGAGACAAAATGGAGCAAGCCTAGCATATTCTCACAGTTTAGATTGATGTTGGCTAGAAATCTATTCTATTTCTTTTGGAAAAAGTTTCAGGGTCAGAGAATACAACTTGGAATAGTGAGGTGGTACCCAGCTGGGTTCCCCTATACCCCATGGTTCTGTGAGGATGTGCCAAAGAGAATGAAAGGAAAACCACCTTTCTGCTTTGGTCAGAGCCACTCCATCCTTATCTGCATGTGTGTGTGTGCATGTGTACATGTATGTATCTATGTATATGAATGTATGTGTATGTGTTCCTCATATGACTGATTTGAAAAAAAAGAAAGGATTGTGTTTCAAAATATAATTTAACAGTTTATAAACCATTGCTGGTGATGATGAAGTAGTGAACTAGGAATCAAAGGATTAATTTCCTATATGGCCTCAGACAAGTAACTTCACCTCTCTAAATGATTTTACCCTGATCAGCCAAATAAAAGGGGTGGTCTTTCTGTTGTCCGAAGTACCCTTCAGCTCTGGAAGTTTATGATGCTTCAATGGAGAAGGGAGCTGTCAGAGGGAAGGAGTCAAACTGTCACAAGTGTACAGAACTCTCCTCAGAAATCAGAGAGGCCATCAACACCTTCAGAAAAGGTGGATTGCCTTTTCCCATATTATATCAAATGTAACACTTGGCAGAATGCCACTCCAAGCCATATCTGAGTCTCCAGATACTTCCTGAGACAGCTTCTGGGTTATAGAAAACAGCAGTCCAAACCTTGCATTAAAGGTAATAGCTTTTTCCTCCCTGGAGACTCTTCACTTCACTTCCTTATACCTCCTGCTTCACACATATAAACACACACTTTGTTGTCCCCAGCACTAGTCTAACTACGAGCAAGAAAATTCAGCATTGTCCTGAACACCCCGCCCTGAACATGTCGGAGGAACTATGGGCTGAGATGTGGGATTGACTGGCAGCCAACTCATGGAAAGAGTCAGCCTATCAGGGAATCATGAATGGGGCCAAAGTAACTTCAGCCCACCCAGCCACACTTTCCGGAACCTCTTCCTCTTGAACTCTTCAAGGACCAGATATCAACTTGGCAATTTTGTGAGGTGCTTGCAGGAAGCCAAGGTTACAGAGGTTGGTAAAGCATAGTCTTCACTTCGAGGAGTCCCTGGCCTACAGGTAGGCAGAGAGTGCTCACCATAATATATGGTGCAGAGAACTGTGATAGCTGAGGGCAGAGGTATCTTTGAGCATATTCTCTACTTAGTGTCTAACAAAATGCCTGGGACATAGTAGGCGCTCAGTAAACGTTTGTAGAATGAGTAAAGGAACCAATGGAAGTGTAGAAGGGAAAGCAATTCATTTTGACTGGGTTGTGGGTAAGGGAGACAGCAATTGAAGCTATACCATTTATTCATAGGAAGACTCTGATAAGGTGTGAAATACTTGATGAGACTTGTTGCTGTTCTTTCTAGGAACATGTTTATTTTACCAGGATGCAGAAAATTTTAGTCAGAGGAAAAAATCTCTGAAGTTAAAATTCTAAACACAATTGAGTAAGGTTTCTCAAGGTTGGTTTGTTTAGTTTTTAGGTAGAAAGGGGAACACTGAAATATTTAGCTCTGATTCTAATTATTACCCCCTTTTTCACATTGCCTTCACCCCTGTCTTCCAGGAATATGCCACCAAGACAATAAATGATTTATAAGTTAATGCCCCCAAGCACTCTAATTTAATTGGGAGGTACCAAAACACTAGAATCTAAAAAAATACAATTAATTTACTTCAATTTAGCAACCTTCCTCTCCATTTATAATTAATGGCATTGGGGGTAGGGTTGCCAGAAAAAATACTGGACATACAGTTAAATTATAATTTTAGACAATTAATAATTTTTTAGTATAAGTATGTACTAAACCTTGCATGGGATATTCGTAACTCTAGACACCAATTAAATCTGGCAATCCTAGCTGGAGGGAGAATAACTAAGGTAAACAGAGTGAAGAGAGCTATGTTCTTAAAAATTGTCACTAATTCCAAAGCTCATGTGTTAGAATCACAACTCCAAACTTCCCCATATAGCCCCAGTTCCTTGGAATTTCATTAGTCCTGCAAGCATTTACCCTCTTTTGGATATTATTCCAATATTCTTGACCAAAATGAATTGAGCCCAGGTAGGATATTCCAAGAGAGAAAACTTGATAGAGCTGTGCTGATAAAGACAGCCTATTCCCCCCAGCCAAAGGCTGGGTTGATGATAGTGACTATAGCCCCATTCATGGTGTTTGCAAAGCTCCCCAAAGCCCCCTTAATTTCTCAGCCCATCAACTCCCACAAGCCACGCTTATACAACGTGTCCCTGCCCCTTCGTCACAGTTGTCTGAACCCTTTCTTTGGGGAATTTGGAAGTGGAGCTGAGAGATTCTAATTCAGTCTGGGCTAGTCTCTTCAATGCAGCGATAAAAATTCAGGAGCTGGATGGGGCTATATTCTGGCATCCCTGTAATCCAAGAATAAGAGAAAACTGATCTTTAGGGTTAACAAAAAAATGATAGACAAAAGCAGACATTCAGAAAGGGCAAAAAGTACAGAGACTAAAGTCTCATTATCTTCATTCTAGCCCCTTCCCAGAGTCCAGCTGCATCTCTGCCTGTGGTTTCCATGAAAACAAGCTAGATCCATAAAAATAAGTTTTATTTGATCTAATTCAAGTCAGTTTCTATGAGTCCTAGCTAATACTGCAAATAATTCATTTTCTTAACATGCTCCTTTTCACAAGGGATTTCAGACACCCATGAATAACAAAAGGAGGGCTGGCCCGATGGATAGAAGACAGACCTCTCCTGAGAGCGCAGTCGCCGACAGGCAAGGCAGCCACACCACCCATCCTATTCTACTGATCCATTTATTCATTTTATAATGAAAGATATCAATTGAGCACTTGCTCTGTTTAAGTTCTGTTTTGGGTGCTGGGATACAGCAGTCAGTAAGGTGGCCAAAGATCTGCCCTCCCAAAACTGTATGTACACACATACATACACACACACACACACACACACACACACACACACACACACACACAAAAAATGTCACAGTAATCCAGACCCAGATGATGTTGGGAAAAATAGAGAAGAAAGTTCAAATCCAAGATATGGTTCAAAGAAACTGATTGAATTGTTGACCCATTAAATATATGGAATGAAGAAAAGATGATTTTCATGTCCATTGCCCAGGAGAATGGAGGTGCTACTTAAAAAAAAAAATTGGGAAAGACTCAAACTAATTTTCTGCTGTGCTCTGTGTACAGCATGACTGTTTCTACCATTTTCTCCAAGTCATCAGCCATCCTCCTTCTTTCAACTAATCCATGTTCTCCCCATATTTGAAAACCTTATGTCAAAAACTACCACCTCAGATCTTCTAATCAGAAAATCAGAAAAAATAAAACATTTATAGAGATAAAAACTGATAGAATTGACTATAAAAAATATATATGGAAGTCATATAAAAAGATAAATATCACAGTATAAACAACCCAAGGGAAAATTGGACCACATACAAAGAAATACAAAATAGGCACAAGTAACTGGTAAAATAAAAGTCTCTCAATCTCTCCAATAATCAAACAAATATAAATCAAAATAAGAAACTTATTTTCACCTATTAGATTGGCAAAGTTGTAAAAGAATAGCAATACCCAGCATTGGTGATATAGTAGGGAAAACACTCTGGTAGACAGAAGTGAGAATTCTTAGCACTTCATAGGAACAGTTTGGTGATACACACCAAAACATTAAACATGTTCACCCTATGACCCAGCAATTCCACTTCATGGAAGTTTTCCTTAGTAAATAGGAGGACAATGGCATATAGTTACAACTATAATATATTCACTGTAGGAAAAATGAAAACATTTCAACATATGAATTAATATGGGAATTGATCAAACAAACTAGGTATATCTGTCCAATGAAACATTACCCACATAGTAAAGATGATAATATAGGTCTATGTTATAATCATTGGCATGGAAAAGAAGTCCACAATCTCATCTATGAAACAAAGCAGTTACAAAATAGTATGAAAATAATGGCCTTATTTTTCTCATTTTTGACATACGCTCCTATTTAGATGCATACATATGATTAGGAAAAAAAATCTGAAAGAATATTCACCACAATATCAACAGTGATTATTTCTTGGTGGTTAGATTATGACTGACTTTCTCTTTTAAAATGTATCTTCATTTTCTGATTTTTCTGAAAGACATCTTACAATCAGGAAAAATAGCTATTAAAAATATTATTATATAAAGAGCTCATTCAACAAGAAAATGCCATAATTCTAATATCAATAATTGGCCAAAAGATATTAGTGAGCAATTCATAAAAGAAATGTAAATCACATACAAACATATGGAAAAATATTCAGCTTTACAAGCAATCAAAGAGATGGAAACTAAAATATACCTTTCAATTTAGCGAAGATAGTTCTCTTTAATTTAAAATATACAGTACAAATAAAGAGTACTTAAGTAAACATGATCAAACACTGTTAATAGACATGTAAAATGATACTACTCTTTTGGAAAGCAATTTTGCAATATTTTTCAAAATTTTTTAATTCCTTAATTTATTCATACACTTTGATACAATATTTCTACATTGGAGAGTATTTCAAAACAAATAAATCTAAATACAGATACACACATGCATGCAATGCAAATCACATTTATTATAAGCAGAAATTTTAAAACAAAATAATTATCTATCAACCGGAGGATAATTTAGTATATCTTACAATAGAATATCATGAAATACTAGATATTATATTTATAAAGACTTCATAATAATGAGAAATCACTTACATTTTTAAAATATGTAAAGTTAAATATGTATACATTTTACAGAGACAAATTGCATATATATGTAAAAACTAAGTACAAGAAAATAAATAATAAGAAGAAAAACTATAACAAATGCTTCAAAGTATTTATGAGTAGTAGGACTAAGAGTAATTTTTTCTTCTTATACTTTCCTGTATTTTCTAAATATAAAACCATGAATATAGATTACTTTTACAATTGAATTTTTCCCCCAGTTTTCTTCTCTAGGTTTGGTAGATTTTCTGCTCTGTGAAGCTACAGCACTGAAATATTCAGTTCACGTACAGTCTTGACCACTAGCTCATTTTGTCATGTCATTCCCTTGTCAAACTTCCTCTAGCTGGTGGGATTCAGGCTTAAAATATTTAAAAAAAAAAAAAAAAAAAAAAACCTCTTCTAGTTCCCCAGTGTCTAGGATGTCAAGTTCAAATGCCACAGTGGCATGACTTCCAAAGACTCAATAAGCTGCCCCCACCCTCGGCCTGGCATCCTTTCTTACTGCTTTCCTAAATGGCACCTGCAAGCTCATTCCTAACCATTGATTCATTTCTAGCCTCAAGCATTGGTCCAGGCTGTCTCCCCACCCAAATGGCCTCTCACCTTCACCTCTTCCTCTCCAAGAACTATCACCACTCCTAGTAAGGCTCAGACAAATCCACTCATTCAGGAAGCTTCCCATGATTACTCTAGCTATCCTGATCGCTCCTTTCTCTAACTCAGTGTACACCACTTAACACCTTATTTTGACCTTTACCTTATACTGCCCTCCCTAGATAATTGGAACAGTATTTTCCAGGCAGGTTGTGTATTGCCAGGAAGACATTCCACACACACACTGATACCCACTGAAAATTTCTAGACACTTGCTAAAATAAATCAGAAATGAAAGCCAGAGCAAAGTAGCCACACAGAGCAAAAACCAAGGCAGCATCTCTCAGATGTCCCCCAAATCCTCTAGTGGGAAACTCTCAGCTACCCGTGATTTTCTCCACCAAAGGTATTTTTTTCCCTGATCAGAGAGGTTTAATTTGAGCTGTACAGTAGTCCCCCCTTATCCACCAGGATACATTCCAAGACTCCCAGTGGATGCCTGAAACCATGGATAGTACCAAACCCTAAATGCACTGTTTTTTCCTATACATACATAGCTCTGATAAAGTCTAATTTATAAATTAGGCAGAGTAAGAGATTAACAACTATAACTAATAATAAAATAGAACAACGATAACAATATAACATAATACAAGTTATGTGAATGTGGTCTCTCTCAGAATATCTTACTATTCTGTACTCACCTATTTTCAGACTGCAGTTGACCATGGGTAACTGAAATCGTGAATAAGGGGGCACCACTGTAGTATAATCCTTTTGTACTAGAGCCCCACATCACCAGGAAGGATGCCCCACTGAATCCGTGCGTGTAATGATCCCGTGAGGGGATATTTCTAGATACTGGGCTCTCTTTGTCCTTGAAATAATTTCAGCATAGTGAAGCCATATCTTCTCCTGGGAGGGGGGAAAGTAGAGTCCTTGCCCAGGAGTTCCTGAGGAGCGTAGCTCTTTCAAGCAGCCCGGGTAGCCATGGCCCCTCCCTTGGTTACAGGATCATTTACAAGCATAGAGCTTCATCCTCAATGAGACTGTAAGGGTAAGGGACTAGGAATCTATCATTTGCCATAATCATCAGGATTATCATCATATTAAGCACCACCAGTTTTGAACCCTTCCTGTGGACCAGAAATGCGGCATACATTATCCAATCCACCTGACAATGCTGTGAGGGGAGTATAGCATCTCCACTTTTTCAGATAGAGACACAGGGTCTCAAGGTCACTATCTTACCCGAGGTTGCATACCTCAAGAGTAGCAGGACCAGATGTAGAACCTGTGCCTTCAAAGCACCACCCCATGGGCCTTGCTGTAAATCCTTCACACCCACACCCTTGAATGTGTTGGCGACCATCTCAATCATGAGAAATCCTTCCTGATGTCTAACCTAATTCCTGCATGCTGCAGCTTTACACCCTTTCCTCCTGTTCTCTTCTTGAAGGAACTGGTCCCTAGGCTGGCTTTGAAACAATCGCTCTTCTGCCAGAATTGTTAGATCACCCCTTGGCCATCTTTCAGGATGAATCATTCTAGATCTTTCTAGGCCTGATTTTTTACATCATTAATCATTTCCATTCTCTTCTCCCAAACACTGTTCTCATTCTCTGCAGCCTTCTGACATGTACTGTCCATTTTGAAAGGTACTTAAGAATTTCCAGGGCTGTTTTTGGCTTTTGTTTTTTGAGGGGGGTGGGAGAGGTGTGATGGTTGCAGGTAGAGAACCTCTCCATCTGTCCAATTAGAATGCCTGGTTTCTGAAGGAGGAGAGATTACAGGAAAGCTCAGAGGACTGCAGCCAGGGAAGGAACTTAGAGACTGAAAATAGATGAGTTCAAATGAAGATGAATCAGAAACATGGGATTAAATTTTTCTGAGACCCCCAATCTTACCAGGAAATGTGCTGGATAAAATAGATTTGGATTTTATTTATCAAATGCAAAATGTATTTTTTTATTTTTAAAAAATGGGTGAGATGATGAGTATATTCCCAACCCTCTCACTATGAGAATTAAGCCCCACCAAAGACAGACATTGCCCCGGAATAGGAGTCAGGTCAAAGTTGGCTGGCTGCCTGCCTGGGTCTGCCAGAGCTGGCATTTTTCAGAGGTTTCCCATGTGAGTCAGCATAAGAGACAACAAAACGGTTCAAGTAAGACCAGCCAGCTGGAAATAAAGAGCCCCTGGGTCCACCCCTGGGTCCATCCCTGGCTCAGCTGGACAACCCTGGCAAATCCTTTCACCTTCCTGAGCCTCAATTTCCCCAAACTTAAATCCAAGGGCTCCAGACTACTTGATCTCAGTGATCTATTATAGGTCTTTTATTTCATAATTCTCCAATGAAAATTCAGCAGACTCCAAAGTGATATTGACCAAACACTGGTCCTACCAGATGCTGGATGAAAAGACAGTTCAGTGGTCTCATACGTTTATGAAATGCTGCAGATGGGAACTCCCCAAATACCACAGACTGGGTGGCTTAAACAATCGAAGTTCATTTTCTCAGTTCTGAAGGCTGGAAGTCCAAGATCAAGGTGCCATCAGGACTGGTTTCTGGGGAGGCCTCTCTTCCTGGCTTGTAGACAGCCACCTTCTCACTGTGTCCTCACATGACCTTGCCTCTGTGCATTGGTGTGGCGGGGAGACGTCTTTGGTGTCTCTTCCTCTTCTTATAAGGACACTAATCCTATTGGATTAGGGTACCATCCTGATGACCTCATTTAATCTTAATGACCTCCTTCAAGGCCCTATCTTCAAATACAGTCACCTTGGGGGATTAGGGCTTTGACATATGACTTTGGAAGGGACATAACTCAGTCCATAACAGAGATGCCTCTGGATTGTTTCAGAGAGGGAGGGAGAGAGGTGAGTTTGGGAGTTTAAGAAGCAAAAAGGGTCAGAGGAGGAAGCTAGAGCAAATGTCCTCCAAAGCTGAGTGGATGAAGGACCAGAGTCTGTGGGTGCCTCCTGCCCCTTACCGGGCCCTGGGAAGAGCTAGGACATCAAGAGGGATGGCTGTGCCACATCAGGAGGGGCTGTGCTCTGGTACCATGTGTGACTCTGTGGGCCAGCTTGGCACAGAGGTGCAGAGCCACCTACCTTTAAGGTCACATAGACGTGGACAGGAGTGACTTGTGTGGATATAGAGTCCAAGCCATCCACCAAGCGCACAAGACCTCAGACGTTTCCCCACGTTCCAGGACAAGGAAGGGATGATGGGAATTTATTTCCCCTCCACCCAGAACAATGAAATCTTGCATCAGATTAAATTTGTTTTAGAGAAAGAAAATAAACATGACATACACTTTGCATTTTGGAGGAAATTTCACAGCTGAAATTCTGATATCACTAGTTGTGGGCTGGGGTGGAGAGGTAAAACCACTAAGAGCCAGTCCAGGTCTTGGTGGAAAAGATTTGGCAGATTCCAAGCAAGAGTAGGCCAGCCACAAGTTATTAGACAGGACGTGTATTGATAAGCAGTACAGTTAGGCCTGAGCCTGGACAACCAGGCCCCGGGAATTCACCCTGGCTTTGCCACTCTCGTTGGACTTGGTAGATGGTAGGTTGGTTTCCTTGTGGTAACATATTTCCACAAATTTGACGGATAAAAACAAAACAAAATTTATCTTCTCACAGTTTTGGAAGCCAGAAGCCCAAAATCAAGGTGTCAGCAGGGCCACACTCCCTCCAGAGGCCCTGGGGAGAACCTGTTCCTTGCCTCTTCCGGCTTCTGGTGGCTGCCAGTCAAGCTCCTTGAGGCTACATCAGCCCAATCGCAGCCTCCATCTGCATGTCACCCTCTCCTCTCCTATGTGTCTGCCTCAAAATTTCCTCTGCCTTTCTCTCATAAGGACACCTGTGATTGCATTTAGAGTCCACCCAGGTAATCCAAGATAAGCTTCTCCTCTTGGGGTCCTTAATCACAACTTTTGCAAAATAGGTAACATTGACAGGTTCCAGAGATTTGGTGTGGATATGTTGGGAGGGGCGTGGCATTTTCAGCCTACCACAGGAGGGTGGAGCCATGGGAAGCTTGGCAAAGTGTGACCCCCTCCACCACCAGACGAGCCCACCAGCACAGTTCCTGGAGTAAGGCCTGGCACACAGTGGGCCCTTGGTATTCATTAAATGAAGACTTTGTTGGATAAAGACCAACAGGATGATTGATATATGACAAAAGCCCATGGGCTAGGCTTACCCTCAAGAGGACTTAACCCGCTGGACCCTAAGTTTTTGGATTCTTTTGAGCAGATAAACTCAAACCCAAAAGGGAAGGGCATGCACAGAAAGGTATCCACATAGAACTTCCAGCTTTTTAAATAGCCAAATGAGGACAGTAAAAGAAAATGCCATTGACTTTCATAACCATTTCATAAAAGAAAGAGCATTTTAACACCAAAAGGAAGGAAGGTCATTCCTTAAAATAAAGAACAGTGCTTAAAATTAAATAAATCCAGCCTCATTAAAAATTCACTTCACAGTCTTTTTTCTCTTCTTCTCAGTTTGCCTCAAATGAAAATTCTGCCATAGACCTACACCAGTTTGCAAATGGGCATTTGGAAGCAAATGCAGAGAAAAAATGTTGGAAGGGAAAAAGCCACTTAATTCTAGGAATGAGAGAAAGAGCATCTGCTGCTGAAAGAGCCTCCCCCTCCCCCAAATGCCCCAAACTGGCCTTCAGAACGCCAGGGCATCATCCTGTGACCCTTTCCCTGCCAGTGAGGCAGCGCTGCAGTCTCCTCCCAGGACGCACTGCGAGTGGACACGAGGGAGGCCCTTGGAAGATGTCACCTGTGGCATTAGACCTGCTGAGACCAAACGACCTGGACCACTCCCTCCTGCCTCTGCCCTTCCGACTTCTTCCCTCTCCCTGACCAGCTCAGCCTCTGCCCATCTCTGCCTCTCACAAATGCCTCCCCTTCCGTGGTACTGACCCAAGTCCCCAGAGGCCTCTGCCATTGCAGCGCCTGCCACTGCTCACCTGCCAGCTTCACCAGGGAGGCCTGTGGTGCAGGCCTGTGTGCTCCACGCCTATGCGCACACCCTCCAAGACCCCGTCCCCTCACCATGGAGCTTGCCCAGGAGGCCCGATGTGTCTCTGTTTCCCATCTCTGGGCCCAGGTAAGGGGAGCCCCACTTTTGCTCCCTTGTTGCTGGGGAAACCAGCCAAGGAGGGACGTACATTTTGCCTTGATACAAACGTGAAGTCCCCATGGTGCAGAGGGGGTAACCATGGGGACTTCAGTGCTGGGTTCCATGAAGCTTTCAGGACACTTTGCAGAAAGAAGAACTCGTGACCCAAAAGCCAAGGCTGACAAACCCCCTCTCTTGTCCATGTGAAGAACTTAGGACCTTGTACATTGCTGATTAACTTGCTATTTGCCAATAGTCTAGAGCTGCAGTCCCCATCTCCTGTGCTGGAGACCGATACTGGCCCACTGCCTATTAGGGACCAGGCTGCAGAGCTCCACCACACCCCCCACCTGCCTCCGTCCGTGGAAAAATTGTCTTCCATGAAACTTAGGAAGGCGGGGGGCACTGCACAGAAGGAGGTGAGTGGCAGGTAATGAGCCGGCAAAGCTTCATCTGTGTTTACAGCTGCTCCCCATTGCCCGCATCACTGCCTGAGCTCCGCCACCCCCCGACTCCCCTCATCCCCACCACCTGGTTCATGGAAAAACTGTCTTCCATTAAACCAGTCCCTGGTGCCAAAAATGGTGGGGACCACTGGTCTAGAGGACAAAAAAGACCAAATACCTCAAACAGAAGCTAGGTCCTTTGATCCAGTAAGGGTCAAATCTAGAAATTCTAAGAAAATATCAGAGATCCATCCACACTTCAGGCATAAGAATGTTCATTGCAGTTATATAAAACAGTTAAGCATTGGGAAAATGGGAAATATCAACATATTAGAATCTCTTGCAGCTAATAAAAGTTGCCCTGGTTGGGTGGTGGCTCACGCCTGTAATCCTAGCACTCTGGGAGGCCAAGGCAAGAGGATTGCTTGAGGTCAGGAGTTTAAGACCAGCCTGAGCAAGCGCGAGACCCTATCTCTACCAAAAATAGAAAAAATTAGCAGGGTGTGGTGGCACCTGTAGTCCCAGCTATTCAGGAGGAACTCAAGAGGCTGAGGCAGGAGGATGGCTTGAGCCCAGGAGTTTGGGGTTGCAGTGAGCTGTGATGACACCACTACACTCTACCCAGGGTGATGGAATAAGACGCCGTCTCAAAAGAAAATTAAAAAAAGGTCGCCCTGTGAAAGAATTCTTAATGGCCTTAATAAATACAGTCACTGTGTGATGCTCACTGGATAACAATAAGTTGAGATATTCTTCACTATGGAGAAGAATCAGGGAGCACAGGAGCTGTTGTATTTTGTTCTCTCAACATGTTTTTTCCTCCTATACAAGCTAAGATTCTGCTCACTAGCCTCAGGGGAGCTATGTGTTGACAAGGCAACCTCCCTTCTGGATTTTTTCCCCAAATTCTATCAATAAATTCATTGGGGCAATTGGCAGAGGGAAGGGAGAAGCTATTGATGGGGAGAGACAAAGGTGACAGAAGAGAGGGTTGGAGAAAGATGTATGGGAACTGTCCCCTTGCCTCCCTCCTCTCTCCCCACCCCACCCCCATCCTTGCCACAGGCAGGTGACAGTCCTCAGAGGAATGGCAGCAGTGTGTCCCAGGGCACACAACCCTAAGTTCCAGCCTCCTCTCTCCATCCTGACAAAGATCCTCTTGCCAAGCGCAGAGCAGTGGCTGCCGCATGCCTGACTTCAAGGGACCTTGCACGTCTGGCAATGACCCCACCTCATGGTACACACACGGGACCCAGGACAAGACTTTCACTATTTCCAGGTCAGTTCCAGGGTGACTCAAAGGGTGGGCAGTGAGACGTGGTAGGCACAGAGTCAGAAAACATTTGGTATAAAGAAGTAACCTGCCTTGGCTTAACATGCCCAGGTTTGTGGAATAAAATCCACACCGATGATAGGAGCTAAATGAAAACAAAAAAAACAACAGGTGTGGTCTGTGTCCTCTCAATTTTGTATTTTAAAAATGGATGTGTATTTATACATACAGACACACACACTGGCCAAGACATACTGAGTGTTTATGAGATGCTGAGCAGAATCCACCACTGATCTAACTCTCTAGACAGCCCTGAGGGACACCATTATCCTCACTTTGCAGATCAGAAAACTGAGGCACCAGGAAACCAAGCGGTTCACTTAAGGTCATGAAGCTAACAAGCATCGGAAAGATGCTCTGAACCCAAGTCTTCGGATTCCAGGGCACCCCTCACCTTCCGTGGTCCCCACTGCTGATGTCACACCGTGTGAGTGCCCCCTGCTGATTAGACACCCAGAAGCATAGGTAGTAAAAGGTTCATAGTATCCCCTTGGTGGTGGACTCATAGGTGGTGTTAATTTTTCTCTTCATACTTGTCCATATTTTCTGTAATAAACATGCATTATTTTCATAATTAGAGAAAAATCAATTGTATTTAAAAGAGAACAGAAAGGCCTTTGTGTTCCCTGAGACTCCGAGACGCTCCCAAAGCTCAGAAGAGCTCCGAGGGAAAGGAAGGCCCCCTGCAGCGTGCTCCAGCCAGCTCAGGCCCTGTTGCCTTGCTGAGTCCCCCCGCGTGGGTCCAGGCTGGCTCCCTGGCCAGCAGGGCTGAGTCCAGCTGCCTCCTTGGGGCCCAGGAGAGGAAGCCACGTCAACATAGAGCTTAACTGAGTAGCCTTCTCTCTCCCTTCAGAAAGCTAAAAGGGAACCCAAAGGCAGCTCCTCATGGGTGTGCTCTCTCCCCCACCACCACCCCTAAACCCCGAATCCGCTCACTCACGGTGTGAGCAGGCTCCTGGGGGTGTCCCGCTGCAGAAGGGTGGGCTGTGCAGGAGCTTCCCTCCCAGAGCCAGGGAGAGAGGCAGCCAGCCCTGGCCCTAATATCCCTTACCGGCCAAGGGGACAGACCCCTGCCTAGACCAGAGCTGGGAAAAGAGGCTCAGACTCTGCTGAGAGCTCCCTGGAGATCAGAAGACAGAAATTTCCCTGATAGTCAGAAACAGGTGTGAGCAGTTCCCAGCAATTTCCACCCATTCCTGAGGATCCAGGTGAGCGTGGAGACAGAAAAGCCATGGGAAGTTTAGCTGCCCCATGTCACCGACCCTTTGAGAGCTCTCCCCTCGGGAGCACTGCTGCCGAGGCCTATTCTCTGTCCTGGCTGGGGTATCTTTCTAAATTGTTCTGCAAGTTGCCCTTTCCTCTTCCCAATGTGCAATCTGTCTTGAGCACTCAATTCCAGGAGTTCCAAGAGCCCAGGAAGCCCTTCCTGCCTCAGGGCCTTTGCACTTGCTCTACCCTCTGCCTGGAACACTCTTCACAGGACAGGCTGGGCCTTGAGGTCTCAGCTTGGAGTCACCTCATCCAGAGCCTCCTGACCACCCTATCTGAGCACAGCACCCCCAGGCCAAAGGTCACAAACTCAGAAGAATGAAACTGGCCCAGTTAGCTGGACAATGCCATTGGCTCTGGGCTCATGAGCTGGACAACGATGGGGAGTAATAGAGACTGTATCAAACTGGAGTATGGGTGCCCCAGCCAAAGGGGGCGGCCCCCACACAGCCCCAGCAGGGGTGCTGCCTTGCAGGAATATACATTGTATGGCTGAACCTTTAGTTTTCCAAGAGAAGCCTGAAAACTGGATTTCCATGCAAACCCAGTAGATTGTTTCTTTGTACTTCCATGCACTGCCACGGGCACCTACAAAGATTAATCCCCTCGGTCCCGTGCTGACCTCCTCCACCTGGGCCTGAGCTCTCCACCTGAGCTCTCACACCTGCCCTCAGCCCCACACCCCAGCCCCAGGATGTGCCTGGCGACCTGGCTCTGGTCTTGCTGATCCCACCGCCCGAAGGGCGAGAGTGGAGGCCCCACCTGTAGCCTGACAGAAGGGAAGAGCCTGAGGCCCCAGCAGGGCTTTCAAAGGCTGCCAACCCCATGTGAGTGCCCGGCAGCCTCCATTGCCAAATCACCAGGGAACGCAGACAAATGCCACCCCCACCCCTGAAGTCGGTGAGCTATTTCCCACCACATCCTGTCCTCCCACCCACAATCTGCAAACCAGCATGTGTGCCTGCATTTCACTAATTGCAGGCTGAGCCACGGGGCTGGAACAGCGTCTGGCTGCTGAGTCCCAGCAGCCAGAAGCCAGGCTGCAGCCTCGGGAAGGCACCGCCAGACCCCAACGGGAGCTGATGCTCCCTCAGTTCCCGGAGCCCCAGGGCCTTCACCCCGTAGTCTAGAACTGATGCTAACATTCTTCCCAGCTCTGCAGCTCAGCTCTTAAATTCCTCAGGAAGGGACTTCCAGCTAGAATGAGGCTGTCGATCCCCCAGCCTCACCAGGCCTTTCCTCCAACAATCCCCAGAGAGACAGCTGAGAGAGAGAGAGAGAGAACGAGAACGGGTGATCTTCTTCATTGGTCAGTCGAGTGAGGTGACAGCCCGCCCTCGATGCCTGCTGCCAGGCTGACGTCAATATGCAAAAGCAGGGTTTGGCTTGGGCTGGGGATTCCCAGGACCCCAGGACTGTAAATGTATTAGCTCATTTAATTCTCACAGCAGCCTTATGAGGTTGACACTAACATCTGCTTTTTACAGACAAGGAAACTGAGGCACAGAGCAGTTAAACAAGTGTCTTAAAGTCACATGGTCTCTTAATACCGCACCAGGTGGCTTAGAAACAACAGAAATTGATTTCTTACAGTTCTGGAGGCTGGGACATCCAAGATCAAGGCGCTGGCAGATTCAGTGTGTGGTGAGGGCCAGCTTCCTGGTTCACAGACGTCCATCTTCTTCCTGTGTCCTCACATCTCAGAAGGGAAGAAAGGAGGGATCTCTCTGGAACCTCTTTTACAAGGGATGTAATCCCATTCACGAGGGCCCAGCCCTTGTATCCCAATTACCTCCCCAAAAGCCCTAAAACTACTCTCACATTGGCGATTAGGTTTCAATATATGAATTTGGGGGGGGACACAAACGTCCAGTCTACAGTAGATGGCTAATAAGTGACAGAATTGATATTTAAACCCAGTGAGGTTCCGAAGATCACACTCTTAAACCTGCCACGCTGTATTATCAAGAATCTACTGCAGGTGTTGCAGGCATACATTAACTCGCATGAAAACATCCTAACCACTAGTATTATCAGTCTATTATTGAGTAAAAAAGAAAGTGGCAAAAGAATGTATAAGCATATGAATCTGTTGGGAGAAAAACTAAATATGAACATTTAATTGCTGCCGCTAGGATATAAAAAGCCATGTCATGTGACAAGGTGGTGGAGGAGGGGAGCTACAAGTGTGGACGTGAGAGTCAGACTGACCTCAGCTAAACCCGGGTGACCCCACTCACCCCTGCGTGACCATTTCAGCAAGTCACCTACGCTCACTAAGCCTCAGTTTCCTCGTCTGTAAATGAGAAGCTGCACCTAGAATCATCAATGTACAGATTAAACACAGAAGACCACTTAGTGTGTTATTCCACAGAAGGCAAAGCTACAGGGACAGAAAGGAGATTAGTGGCCACCTGGGGCAGAGAGTGGGAACCAGGATTAACTGTGAATGGGCCTGAGGGATTTTACGGGGTGACGGACATACTCTAAAACTGGGCTATGCTGATGGTTGCACAACTTTTTAAATTATTAAAAATCTTTGAATTGAAAGTATCTATGAATTACAATGGGTAGACATTATAGTATATAAATTATACCTTGATAAAGTTCTTAAAAATTATGTAAAACTGCTAAGTACCTGTAGGCCCTCAACAAACAGAGGTGGTTATTACCATTACCATTGTTAATGGAATTATTAACAGGCTTATGAAATGGTATTTCCAGTAAATTAAATTTTTTTTGCTTATGTGTATTTTTTTACATTTGTACAAGAAATATGTATTTCTTGCATAATAAAAATAGAAAGGGAAAAATTTAATTCCATTAAAATATCATTGAAGAAAAAGATCCTATTATCATGGGGGTGATTTTAATTTTCTCCCTTTGGCTTATTTCCTATTTTGCAACAATAAATGTGTACTACTTGGATAAAATGGTGGATTATTGTTTTTGTAAATAGCTTATTTTACATGCAGCCTTGGCTAGACACCACGCAACATATACAGTGACAAAAGAGGTTGCCCCTGGGGTCTTTCCGTCTGGAGTGGAGGCAGGACACATAAAGGACCAACCTAGAAAGTTGAAGAATGAGCAGACAGTCTGGGCTAAGGAACCAAATGCAGAGCCCCCAGCAGGGCTAGGGGACGCCAAGGCAGAGGAAGCCACTAACTGAGGGCCAGGGAAGCTCTCCTGCAGCAGCAAGCCGGGAGCAGGGCCTGGTAAGATGGTCAAAGAGGAGGAACGTCCACGCACTCCACAAATATTAACGGAGCGCCACCTCTATGCCAGACCCTTCAAGGAGGCAGGGATGCATGGTGACAGGACTGGCAAGGTCCCTGCCCTGTGATGCCACACTTCCCAGACAACCAGGGGTCTCTGGACCCTGCCACCTTAAGCCTGGCTCTGAGCACAGCACCCACCATTTATCCTGTGCCTGGGGAAGGTGGCAAGGTGAGGACGCTCCCCGGGACTCCCTGCTGCCCGACCCTCATCCACAGCGGGGGGAGGGCAAGGGTTAGAGAAGGCCCAGACTGTGACAAGGCCTGGGCTCTCATCCCAGCACTGTCAGATTCCCAGGGGTAAGTGTTTTCTTTCTCCGGATGTCGGGTTCCCCGCCTCTATAAATGAGGGTGTAATGGTTATAGACCGCAGCTCTGCAGCAGGGACTTCTGGGTTCAAGCTCGGCTCTGCCACCAAAGCAGCTTCTTCACCTCGTCCAACTTACTCAGCCTCTGGAGCTCCAATTTCCTCTTCTGAACGAATGGAGGAAATGCTGGCACCTCACTCAGAGAGGTTTGGGGACCAGGTGGGCTGCACAAGGTAATGCATAGAAAGCGCGAGCTCTGCTTGGCACCTGCAGGCCACAGCCGCGCGGCCGTCCTGCCTTCCGAGTCTACGACCCACCGGAGGGCTCTAGGGGAGTCGGGATTCCTGGAGGATCCCAGGCTGGAAGATCGTGAGGTAACACACAGCACCCGCTGGGCAGACGCAAATCTAATAGATGAGGATGGCTAGAACGTGGGAGGGAGAGGGACTGTAAAACCGGTGAGGAAAACAGAAGAGTCTATTACTCCGGTTAGGCGCCCCTGCCCCAGCCACATACTCAGTTCAGTGCTGCCACCTGCTGGCAGCAGAGGAGCTTTGCAAGAAAGGAGACTTTCCCTGCCGGCTGGGCTATCCGGACCAAATATTTAATCTGGTGAGAAAAGACAGGTGGGAGCTTAAGAGGTGGAGTGAAGGGACACGGGGATGTTATCACTGGGAAAATATGGACAAAAGGGATTTAGGCTCTGGAGCTATAAGACAGGAGTTCAAATCCCAGCTTTTCTACTTACCAGCTGTGAGACTTTGTATAAACCGTTACCTCCCCAGGCCTGTTTTCTCATCTATGAAATGGGAATAATAGCGTCTCATTCTAGGGTGATAAGGCATGTAAAGTACCTGACATAGGTCAGGACTCTGTAAAGATTATTTTTCCCCCCTGGACCTCTCCTCCCACCTCACCCCACCCCTAGGATTCCCAAGGTGAAGTACCTTGCAGGGGTCCTCAAGCTCTGGTTTCTATCATCATCCCCAAGCGCTTGTCAAAGGTAGAGATGCTCAGGCCCCCTGGTGTTGCTCTGAATCAACTCTCTGGGGATGATAGCCTAGAAGTCTGCGTCGTGGCAAACTCCTCTGTGATCGAGAGCCGCTGGAATATGCAAGAGCACCAGGCTAGGAGTTCTAGCCCTGACTCTCCCAGAAGCGCACTCCCCTGGCTTCTCTCAGTCTCCACCTTCCTACCCATTAAATGGGGCCAAGAGTCTGCCTAGTGTGCCTTTCGGGGGGCGGGGGGGTACACGCTTTGGAAACTGTGATGCCAGTGCTGATCCGAGATGCAGGAGTGGTCAGAACAGCAGGGTACTTTCCACTCCTGGGCTCCTCGAGCATGAGAGCCCTGGGAGAGACGAAGGCACTGGAGCCAGGAGGGGATGGAGGGAGAGGAGGGGCAGAAGAGGTACAGCTCCTCAGGGTACCTGGGGTCTGAGTGTGCAGGGCAGATGAGCAGGAGCTGGTCACCTGTGAGCTACGTGACCTGTCCCAGCAAGAAGGGTCAGGAGGTGAAGAGAGAACTCCAGCTCTGGGACCCGCATGAGCCACCATGGTAGGCTGGTCCTTCCTAAGAAGCCAGTGGGGACAGCGGGGAAGAATCCTGGCTGTGCCTAGAGCAGCGGCCCCTCCCTCCCCCAGAGCCCTCCCAGACCACCTTCCTCTCCCCTCCCGGGTACCTGTATCCAGGCTAGACTCACAGCCTCCCTGAATCCTGGAGACACATGGGGTCTCCATTTTTTGTGGACGGTATAATCAAGGCATCAAGGCTCAGAGAGGAGAAGGGAGTGCCTTGCCCAACATCTTAGTGAACCCTCAGCCCAAACCTCCCTAAATCTCCCTGACATTACAGAGTAGGCAGAGTAAGGATTATTATTTCCATCACACAGAAGAGAAATCCAGATCAGAGACGATATGTAATTTATCCAAGAACACACAGCAGAGTTGGAGCCTCACACGGGGCTATCTTATTACTGCCACGTCATGCATGTTTATTCCTGCTTCACGTAAAAGATTGGGCCAGATGACCCCTTGAGTCCCTTCCAACTCTATCTTTTATAATTCCAGGGCTCCAACCTATTCTTTCAGATTTATCTTTCTGTGGTTCCCTCAACGAACCAACAGCTCAAACTGAAACAGTCTGAGCAAGACTTCCGTTCCAAACCTACTCCCACCCCACCCAATCTCCTCCCCACTCTTGCATATTCATGAACACTCTCCAGTCTTGAAAGCCCAGCTGGATTCTCACCTGCTTCAGGAAGCCTTCCCTAATTCCCCCAGTGAGAAATCATATTGACTTGGTGTAAGTAGAGAAATGGAATCAGAAACACCAACCATTTAATGATCGTCTCTGCCAGGCACTGTGCTAGGAAACAAATGTACCTGTACTACATGCATTATACACACGTGCATTATATATATGTACAGCTGACCCTTGAACAGCACAAAGTTGGGGGCACCAACCCGCCCATGTAGTTGAAAATCGATGCATAAATTTGATTCCCCAAAAACTTAACTAATAGTCTACTGTTGACCAGAAGCCTTACTGATAATGTAAACAATAAATAAACACATTTTATATGTTAGATGTATTGTATACTGCATTCTTAAATAAAGTTAGCTAGAGAAAAGAAAATGTTATTAAGAAAATTATGGCCTGGCGTGGTGGCTAATGCCTGTAATCCTTGCACTCTGGGAGGCCGAGGCGGGTGGATCGCTCGAGGTTAGGAGTTCAAGACCAGCGTGAGCAAGAGCGAGACCCTCGTCTCTACTAAAAATAGAAAGAAATTATCTGGCCAACTAAAATATATATAAAAAAAAAATTAGCCAGGCATGGTGGCGCATGCCTGTAGTCCCAGCTACTCGGGAGGCTGAGGCAGTAGGATTGCTTAAGGCCAGGAGTCTGAGGTTGCTGTGAGCTAGGCTGACACCACGGCACTCACTCTAGCCTGGGCAACAAAGCGAGACTCTGTCTCAAAATAAATAAATAAATAAATAAAAATTTTAAAAAAAGAAAATTATAAGGAAAATATATTTACTACTCATTAAGTGGAAGTGGATCATCATAAAGATCTTCATCCTCGTCGTCTTCACGTTGAGTAGTCTGAGGAGGAAGAGGAGGGGTTGGTCTTGCTGCCTCAGGAGTGGCAGGGCCAGAAGAAAATCTAAGTATAAGTGGATCCATGTACTTTGAACACGTGTTGTTCAAGGGTCAGCCGTACATTCTATACATATATGTGCATCATCCCATTTCATCCTCAAAACCTCCCTATAATGAAAGAACAAATAGGATGCCTGCCCTGCAGAGTGGAAACCAAGTCTCAGAGAGCTGATGCGGTGCATCTAAGGTTATCTGGAAGGCTGTAGTAGCAGCAAGAAAGGCTCAGGAGGAAAACATTAAAACCCAGTGTAAGGAGGTGCGGAGTATTACAGGGAGACAGGTTTCAGAGCAACATAACAAAGAATGTGAAGCAAGAAGGAAACTAAAAATCCTTGAGAAGCCGTGGTCAAAGGGCCCAGAGGCCAGAATACTATGGGGGCGATCGTTTCCCTCCTGTGATGGCAGCTTGTTAACTGGCATAGGACCTTCACCAGCCTTGTAGCATTTAAAATGATAATCTTCTTAGGTAGACATGCTCATCATTCTACAGAGAAGAAAGCAAAGGCTCCAGTAATCCCTAACCAAGCTCACACAGTCCGTAAGTGGGACAGAGACACGAAGCAAGCTGGATTGCAGAATCCGTGCTCTTTCTAATACACAGTGACATTATTTACATTATTGCTTAGAAATATTTGCATAGGAGGCTCCCTCCACTCCCAGTCCGGCCCTGTGCCTGGCGGGCCACCATTCTGGACATCAGCACACCCTCTCAATGCTCATGCAACTGTGACATTCCAGGACTCTTTTGCTTCTGTGAAAACTGGTTTGTGGATCTGCAAGTCTTTTTGATCTTTAAGAGCTCTGTGTGCAGATAAAATGATTTATAGAGTAGCACACCCTTCAGTAGGGTCATGGATAGGTGCCAAAACAAGGCCCTGGGTAAACAGAAAGCAGAGTGGGGAGAAAAGGACTCGGAGACAGGGTGAATGTCCACTCACACGGGGAAGGTCTGTGTCCCTTGGCAGGTGTCGGGGGAACAGTGAGAACAAGACAAACACAGCCCCTGCCCTCCTGGAGCCCCACACACAAATGCTTCTCCCTCCCGTGTTTGTGGAGGGTTAGCTATAGAGGCAGAGAGCACAGGAGGGCACCTTGCCCGCATGGATCCTCGTGGCCAAAGGCGGGGGCACATCCCGGCTCTGACAGTCTGAGTGGCTGCCGGCCACTGCCAGGGGCTCCAGCACTCCCCACTGCTGCAGGGGGCCCAGGGGGCCAGGGCACTTGTCAGGAGCTTGGCTGCTGCTGCCATCCTCAAGAGTTCTCCCACTACCCCCAAAGGCCCCACCTGTCACCTTTTGTCACCCTTCCAAGCCCAGCTCTGAAGGACCTTCCCTGGGGCTCCTCCCAGAACCCTACCTCCCGCACACAGCTGGAAGGGAACCCTCCCTCATCTGCAGTTGCTTCATCCTTTGTCCCTTCCCCCTTCCCTGTGTCTCCACAGATCCACCCAAGAAGATCCCAGCCCAGGGCAGGTCCTGATTCCCTCCGGGGATCCCTGCAGGGTCTAGCACCTTGTAGGTGCTAATAACATTTTCTAAAAGGATGAGTGAGTCAGCCGGCTGACCGCTGGCTGGTCACAGGACACCCCGGCAGGAGAATGTGCGTGGTCCAGCTCAGTCAGACTTGTCTACCTGTGAAATCACTCAGCAGGCAGGCCTGCCGAGTGCCACCGAGGGTGGCCAAGTGTATGTCCCCAGGAAGCACTGAAAGCACTGGGGCACTGTAGCCAGTGCTGGTTTGGCTGTCCAGCGGGTTCAGGCAGCATGCTCTCAAAGGAGGTTCCATGCAAGAGGAACTAACTTTGAGAGGAGATATATAAGAATGAGCCCTGTGGTCAAATTTGATGAATCCAGCGCATTTCTCTCCTATGTATAGGGCCACAGAGCCCTGGCATGTTAAGGCTCTGAGAAGTCACACTGCAAAGATGATAGTTTAACTTAGCGATTCTCATACTTATATGACAGCTTCATTGTCTTTTAGTAAAACCTACTTAACACCCCAAGGAACACACGTTCCAGTAGTCACACTTAGAAAAAGGGAGGGCGCTGGTTACTCAGACATCTAGCCCTCAAGGAGGTAATTTGTGACCATCTACAAGGCCTTCCCTTCATTCTTCTCAGCTCTTCATATGCCGGAAATAATCTATATTGTATAGGAATTACCGCTTTAAGACGAAAGGACAAAATCCCAGTGGACTGTTAGGCACTGGCCAGTGGCGGGGGAGGGGGAGAAACAAGCCCTGAAATCTTTGCCCTCTGTCGCTTACTAATGATCCGACCCTCAGCAAGTTCCTTAACTTCTGTGGGCCCCAGGTTCCTGTTCTGCAAACAGGTGTGAGGATCAAATGAGTTACTAGGGTAACAAGTGCTTAAATCGGCACCTGGAAGAGTCACAGCATCCAAGTAACCCTCTATGTTGTTCACAGCTCTTACTATCTGAAACAATGTGCATTTGGCAATTTCTCTTTCCACTCACATGGTAACACGATGGGCTTATAACTCAGTGAGACAGCCCTTTACGTGACATAATTCTGGAGCGGTATGTACTAAAGGACAGAAGAGAGACGAGTCCCAGGAACGTTTGGAAAGGGAAGGGTTCGTGTGTGCCGCAGGGTCACGGGGAGTGGGCAGGTGAGCTGGGCCAGGCACGCGCAGTCCTGGGAGGCCACCTGCAAAGGCCTGCGGGTGCCAATGAGCATAGCCCAAGCCTGATAACTCAGCTCCCTATGAGCAGGGAGTTTGCTCCAAGATTGCTGCCTATGAGACACCAAACCAACCACTGGGAGTTGGCAGCTTTGTTGATGTTTTGCCGAGTAATAGAGTCATTTCCTGGTCCTGGAGGTAACGAGAAGTGACAGATGGGCTGTTGAGCAGAACGGAGCGTTTGCCTCCCCAGCTTGCAACATTTTCTTCCCTGGTGGATCTGTGAGGGCCCCTCCCCAACCCCCTTCCAGGGCCGAGTTGATTGGGAACCACATCTTTGCAAGAGACTGAGCCTTGCTCAAGAGCCAAGGTGGTTCTTGGGAAGATTTGGGGGGTATCTCAGGGAAGCAAGGGCAGGAAGGTCAGCTGGACCTTGGAAAAAACTGGAAAAATACCTAGCGCCAGGGCAGGGGCTCTGTGTCTCTCTGACTTTTTCTCTTTCATTTTCTCTGTCTGGATTCTCTATTGCAGTCTCTCTCTCCTTCTGTGTCTCTGTGTGTGTCTCTGTCTCTCTCCATCTTTTTGGGTCTGTGTGTGTGTTTTCTCTCTTTGTTTGTCTCTCTGTCTTTATGTCTCTCTCTCTCGAATCCTTATTCCAATCTCTCTCTCCTCTCTCTGTGTGTCTGTTTATATGTCTGTGTGTCTTTCTCTGTGTCTTTCTGTGTGTGCATGTGTGTTTCTCTCTGTGTCTATGTGTGTTTCGCTCCCTCTGTCTGTGTGTGTGTCTTGCTGTGTCTTTCTCTGACTGTGTGTGTCTTCCTGTCTCTCTCCCTCTCCACCTCCCTTTCCCTCTGTCCCTCTGTCCCTCTCTTTCCTCTCATTACACAATCCCCCCTGTCTGCTCTGCCTCTCTCTGCAGGTCACTTCTCTGCCTGTTCCTCAGCATACATGGTCCAAAAGTTACCACCTCAGCCCTGGAGTCCACTTGACCTCTTAGCTCCAGGGCCCAGCGATAACTCTCTTTCAAGAGGAAATCTGCCTGACCCAACTCAGAGGTCAGATGACCACCCTGGTCCAACAGCTTCGGCCAGTTGGAGTCATATGACACCAAGACAACAACAGGAGTCCATTCCTTCACATAAGAAGGGGTCTGGGATGGATATTCACCCTAAGATGCGGTTTTTACAGCAGGACAGAACTATGTGGTGGGAAGAGTACGCAATGAGCAGTCAGGGGATTGGGTGGGGAATTAGCGCTGTGTGGCCTGGGGCAAGGGACTCCCCCCTGGTTCTCAAAGACCCCAGCAATAAAATGAGGAGTTGGACCAGGAGTGCTACTGAGAACACTCACTTCTAGCCCCTAAATTCTATCATGTCCTAGTTACAAACCATGGATGGAGACTGCGAAAAAATAGAGAAGAGCACAGAAAGGGACAAAGGAGCTGAATGCTGAAAAAAGAGAAAATCTTATGTCCTGTAAGAAACATTGTAAAACTGCCTCCAGGGCAGGAGCTGTCATTCCTGAGATGCCCAGAAGGGGATCAATGGTTCCTGAAGTTCAATGTGCCTCGTCTGTGGAGGCTGTTTTACGTGCAGATTCCCAGGCCTGCCCCAGATGTTCTGATTCTGCAAGTCACCCCCAGTGACTCTGATGCAAGTGGTTTCAGAACCACCCTTGAGAAATGCTGAGTGGGACTTTTCAAAGGGTTAGAGCTGCCTTACCAGGAACTGAGCCTGAAGTGTAAAGTAGTGATCTCCCCATCTTTGGGGGCATATAAGAAAGGCAAGGCTATTCTCACCCTCTATTTG